>NC_061508.1:237100187-237266503 GCF_022539505.1 Lolium rigidum | reverse complement strand
CAACTGTTGCTCTCCAGTTTTTGTCACCTTAATTATGTTTATTGTCCATGGTAGAAGGGTGGAAAATATAATTGTGAGTTTCTTAAAAGATAAACTTCTTACGGCCACAAATTCTACAATAAAAGAGGACCATACTTTTAATTTCCCATTTCATACAACCATAATAAAAATAAATAATATGCACAAAGTAAACTTGGTATGGTTGCTATTTCTTTTTTGTTTTGCGAAAGTTTCACCGATATATTAATAATCATCTATGATAGCACAAATCGCCTGAAAAGCAATATAAAGGCCAACTAGCAACGACTCCTCACCCCTCCATCACCCGAGTCAGACAATAGTTATCCTAGTAGAGTTTGTTGTACTGAAGGTAAAACCTAAAGCTCTCCATGTTGGCTTGATGGAGATAATTACGACTGTGATATTTGGCGGTAATTCTGTTGGACCAGCTCTAGCAATATAAGAGGATTGTATCTCCTTCCTTGCTCGAGGTTTTGCTAATGTTATCTTTCAGCATTGTTATAGTGAAAGCAGTATAGTGGGTCATACATTATAGCTAGTAAGCACATGGAGCTCAATCTGTGGTGTGGCTTGAGGATCCACCAGATTTTATCTATGACTTAATGGTAGATGATGCAACGATCTTTGAGAATTAGTAAAAACGGTGTTGTGGCTTTCTCTCAGAAAACAACCCCGCGCTGCTATAGAAAGGTTGCCCCAGTATAAATTCTCACACTTGGACAATCAAACTAGTCTTTGAACACCAAGAGTATTGTATGCTCACCTGCAATAGGACAGATCTCAACATTAACTTTCGGATATATTAAACTTATACATTAGCCAATGTAACAAAAAGTCTGAATTGATAAAAAAGGGTTATTAACCCTCCCCTCGTGTCTATGGTCCCCGAGACGTCATACATAAGATTTATGAAAGACCACGTCTATTTTATTTAATAGTGTGTTGGTTGGGTTCTTGAACTTCATATCATTAGGCTCTCATACCATACGGAATTGATGCATCAATCAACATATTCAAAAGTCCACACAGCTGGAAAGGGCTAGGCAATATATTTCAATAAGAGAATGCAACACAAAAAACTCTTCGTTGTATCCGCTCCGAGGAGGATAAATTCTATACCACCATCTGCCACACGCGTGGAAGGAGATAAATGGCTTCCACAGTTGCACGTAGGGACATGAGATGCAAACTATCACTTCCAATACTGGTTTCATCGAGCATGAGAAGGTTGTATAAACCACTTTAAGGAGGAGAAGGACGCCACCAACTCAATCACCGCGTTGGGGTATAGGAGAAAGACACCACTACCACCCCATTGAGGTAGGAGAATGGAGCCACGCTATGCCGAGGGGGGAGGACAAGCTTGTTGTCATTAGTATCGTTGCCTCCACTCAAAACCTGTATGTCCCGACATCTGCCATTGCATGAATGTGAGGTCCTCTAGTCTCCTACTCATCGTGAGCAACGGTTCCGGTTTGACTAGGGACAAAGGAAATAAAATATGTTGTTTTAATTAGACAAATTGAAAATATATTGGTATGATAGTTGTTCAATATTCCCATGGATTCAAGAACATTATTTCATGGATTGGGTGAAATAAATACTATAGTGTTTCTATAATGTAGGATATAATGACTGTAGAGTTCCGTAGAAGAAAACAAAGACATTCCTACAAACAAGAACGAATGGCCATGATCTATTCTATCCATATGTAAGGCAACCTAGGAGTTTTGGTGTTCATGCCTTGAAGATCAAAAGCATTACTTTGCGAACGAAATGTTGTTTATGAAGGTGTACGACGACCCTGACCTCAAGGTCGAGTAGAAGTACATGCGGAGAAGGCTACAACTGGAAGCACCTCCATAGTTCTACATGTGTAAGGTGTAGATGACGTACACCGGGCTCCCATCCAGCGAAGCACAGGAAGAAGAAGATGCGGACCAAATATCTAGCAGCACGACGGTGTGCATATGGTGTAGAACTCCAACCGTGTGTGCAAGTTCCAAAACTCGGGAACCACACACGAGGGAGAGAGGAAGAGTGGGAGAGAGAGGCAAAGAGACAAAAGGGATGGGAATGAGAGGAGGGAGTGCCTCCTCTTGATATAAGGGGTGGGGGAGGGGAGGTGGGACCTCCAACCATGCGCCCCTTAAGCCATTGCACCCCTAGGGTTTCGGGGGGTGGGGGCACTTGGGAAAACGGCTACCTCCTACCCATGGTTCTTGTGGAGCCCCCCTTAATGGGCTGCCACATGGGGGCCCATTAGGGGTTAGCCCTACATATAATCCATTTTAGTATTTCATTCAATTAATTAAATACTAAAACACATTAATTAAGTCTCCGAGCAATTCATTGACTCTACAACTTCGTCTGGTACCTCTCCGGAACAATTCCGGAGATCTATCTTGTTACTCCGACGATCCCGAGTCAAACCCTAAGCATCATATACCCTTAAGCGTGCCACCCTAAGGTTCGAGAATGCAAAGACATGATCGAGATACATCTCCGAACCAACAACGGGATGTGGAAAACCATGATGGCCCCTTTGCCATCCACGAATTAATCTTGTCGTTTGAACCTTAATGTCGAGTCATATTCCCTTTGTCTCACGGTGCCTAGTTTGTCCGAGATCCGATCTTCGCTATCTTGATACCTAGTTCGATCTCGTTACTGACAAACACATATACTCGTTCCTATCACATTCTCGTGACCTAGTCGCATGCTTGCAAACTTCATAGATGTAATATCACTGAGTGGGCTTAGAGTACCTATCTGTCACGCGGACGGACAATCCGATATCGACACATATGCCTCAGCGCATCTCTTCGGAATACCTGATATACACCTTTATGATCACCTTGTTACGGTGTGATGGTTGATGCAGTCAAAGCAGCCTCCAGTGATAGCGATTAGATATGATCTCACAGCCTAAGGAATATGTTACAATGTTTCTTTAGTTACCACAATGCTGAACTTTTTAAATGGATCGCATTGCAATATTTATGTTGGGTGAGTGTCCATCACACCAGTCATCCAATGATATGACTCCATTACTAATTGAAAGGAATGCCCATGATCAGGAAACCTTGATCATCTCTTAATCAATGGACTAGATTACTAGGGATATGGTTTTATTTACATACCACATGTGTACTAATGTTTCTGCTTAATACAGTTATAGCATGTCATAAAACTTATTATGAACATTACATATATGACAATAAAAACATTTTTATTATTTGCCTCCAGGGCACATGTCCAACACTGACAACGTTATTTTGAATGTTATATAGCTTATTGTAGGATATATTGTAGATTAGTTTGATAAATTTGTATCTTTTGAATGATCGACCAGTATTGTAGACCCCAAACTATTTGAACAAACTCAGTTATATTTGATTTTCTAAGCCATCAAATAATTTAAAATTTACATTATCACAAATTAAGGAAACTTCCCTAGGGTCTATCATATGTTTGTCCACGTATAAGGTAATTTATGCAAGACTCACCCAATAGAGTTTGTATCTCCATATAATCTTTGCAACCACACTCTCTTCACTCTTTCTCAAGTACAAAACTCTAGTAGATCGTCTGACCCCCTATGTGCCTCGCACTATGGCCGAACTCCATTTCTCCCCTTGTAGAGGCTGATAATTATGTCTTTCCACATTAGTGGTGGCTTTCATGGTGCACCGGCACATCGATGAACATGCATGAAACTATCTAGAAGGGTTGATGTAAATGATTATTGAAGCTATACCTTACTATGAGTAGCTTGCTGACTTGGAGTAGTAATGGTGGGAAATGAACTCAAAAAACAACAAGTCAATTATTCTACTGAGTTACCTCAAGGTTTAGCTTAAAAATTCTTATGTGTCAATATCTTGGCAGAAACAAGTGAACACAGTTAACAGGACCATGTGTCTGTAGGCATGATTTCAAGAAGGACCCAGGTCAAAACAACCAAGCACTGAGGAAACAGCCCCCTCGTCGTCCCCACACGGCTGACTCGGGCGGCGGAAACCCTAGGCGCTAGACCGACTGCCTCCCCTCCACTCACTAGTGTGCACCGATAGGCAAAGCCCGTGCTACCTCTCCTCTCACATCGCGGCGTAGGGGGCAGACATTAGGTGCGGCGGCGGCGCGAGCTGTAAGGCTGGTTGGGGGTGGCCCGACTTGGGGATCTGGCACAGATGATGGGGAGGCGGCCCCAAGAAGGTGGTTTCGGTGGCGCGTCAAGCTTGGGAGCTGAAACCTGCCATGGCAGTCGGGAGGTGGGCTCGGGCAGTGGCTGGTGGTGCCCTACACGACGACGAAGGTTGCATGCAGTGTAGCTCCGACACTCCTAGCTGCGCGGCCACGCTCGACGGTGGTCTGTGGGCTTCCGACGCAACTCCTCCCTGGCGGCTCACGGTGGTGTCCTTCTTCCGTGTTGGGGATGGCGGCGCATGAATCGTCGACGTGTATGTGGTCGGTGGCGGCCTCCACTTCCGATGAGGTCGACCAGCGGGCGACAACATGGGGCCTGCCGATCTGCCTAATAAAGGTGGTTGTCCTTGATTCCTCTTCTGCGTAGATGGTGACCATCTTGAGGTCGGTCCTTCTTCACCTGATCGGGGTGGTGTGTTCCGAAAGGCTCCGCCAACAAATATAACATTGCACCTTATGCCTAGAGTTTGCTGGATCAATTGGTCAGTCGTGCACACCCATGCTTTTATTCCGACTGTTTGGTTCTCGAGGGAGCGGCACGAAGCTCTGTTCTGTGTTGCCATCAGATGACATTCTGGTCCATGGTGAAATCAGAGGCGAAGACTATCATGCATGTTTGTTTGGAGGACTAGCAATGAAGATTGGAGTCTCTGTGGTGTTGTGGGACTTGTTTGGTTTTCTGGGTTTCGCAGCAGCAATATGCAGTGGGACGGCAGCACAGTTAAAGTTCAGGAGGAATAGCAATGAAGATTCGAGTCGTTGTGGTATTGTTGGACTTGTTTAGTATTCTGGATTTCGCAGCAGCAATATGCAGTGGGACGGCAACACAGTTCAAGTTCAGATTCTTACCTTTCAGGGTGAACATGGTCTGGCCTTAATTCGATGTGCGTGGCAACCGCTTTTTTGAAGGCATTATTTTGAGAGCGGAGGACTATTTTCAAGGTGAAAACCTAAGATATTTTGATCGGGCGACGATGGTGCTTGTGCACTGTTCCTTTTTTGGAGACGTCGCTTTTGGAGAGCTTGGAGTTCAGACGTTATCTTGGTGTTGGATGTATTGTTGCTGCTAGAGCTGAAACACAGTACAAAGACATTCTATTTCTTTTAGTTTTTTTTTTATTTTTTGGCTGCGTGCATTCGTACTAATATTAGGTATTCCAGAGCATAGGTGTAATTGGTATCGCTCGATATTAATATATTTTTTATTAAAAAATAGTTAACGAGAGCATATAAGTGACTATGTTTTGCTGTCCAGAGGTTTGTTTGAAAAAAATTAGGTGAGGTACTTCACATCACAGGTCAATTGTCTCGATGAGATAAAATCGAACGAAACGGCAGTTTGACTCGGGTGTCAGGTCTACAGATATTACTTAGTACAAATTGATTGCTTACGCATCGTATCCTGGCCCCATGATGTTGAGCTGATGCTATGGGCTGTGTTGACTGATGTCGAAAGTTGTAAAATTTCTACGCATACTCGGTCTCTCTCGGAGAGATGTGGACACGTCAGACTTGAGAGAGTATGTGAACTGTACGTGGTGAATCTTTATTTCATTGGTCATTTTAACTACTGGGTAGAATCTTCATACCTTGCGATCACCGCGTGTCTAATATATTTACATGTTGACTAAGTACGTATGAAAACATGCACAATACGGTGTACAAAATATTTACTGATGAACTACAAATGTAGACCCTAGAAATTAATTAAGAGAGGATTGAAAGAAATTCATGGACTCTACCATCCAGAACTACCCGTTGACAATATATAGCAAGACAATAATGAAACCAAAGGGACCATAATTTTTTTTAAAGAATAGTGGTACCAACGACAACCTTCTAAACCACAATAGGTATGGGAGTATGAAGTGTATATTCTATCAACAAGATGAGACAACCAAAACTTATTCTTCCAATGTAATTTTCCTTGTTCTATATATATGGTAAGTCAGCCAAGTATAGCTAGCTTTTATCTTTTATCCATCATGTGGTGTTGCAAACGTATTTTATAACAGCCGGAATCAATCACAAGTAAGGTGGGAAGGCTTGCCGCAATATGGTCATTGTGACTATGTAGAAATAAAAAGGTTTTTAAAGTATAATTTTTTCTCTTATGCTGAGCATCTATCGGTGTACCCATTTGTTCCGTTCATGCTCGTTTCTATAAAGAGTGAAGATCAAGATATATTTATTGAGGTGTCTACACGGTTAGAAGATATGACGACTGATATTATAATCGCATATATATGGATGGCATCATTATCTATGGATTGATCATCTAGGACCATAGATGATTACGATATGGCATCATTATCATGATGCTTTATTATTATTTTTTATTATTTTCTTTTGTTTGATTTAAGCGGTTGTGTTCATCCTAATTATGCAGTGTCTTGTTGTAAGATTTTTAAATTTTATCTTGGCGATAATATCCTTGATTAATAAAGCATCCTTTGTCGGAAAAAATACATGTAAAACTACAAAATAGTATAGACGGTAGGTTCGTGAGCTCAACTGTAACTTAGTATCGCCATATAATAGCAGAGTACAACTTCACCATATAACATAACTCTAATACAGTCCAAGGGTAACATAATTGATAACAAATACTTGCAGTGACCACGTGCTGCAGATACGGCCGAGCGCCCCAACGACTCGAACACAAGATAAAAGGATACACATAAGAATTAGCTCGGATCTGGCCTGTCTTTCATATGGGCATGTAGTGTGCGATTCCAGCCTATCTTCAGCTCTAGTGCATCGCAGTCCTGTCTCCTAGCCATCGACTTCCACACCTGTAGGTACATCGATATTTTGTATGGGAACTTTCCCTCGATCATTAATTCTTTCCTAAGATTCCATAAAGTCGAAAGAAGGGCCGCACACCATATCCAGAACACGCACTTAGTCTTCCCCCCACATGTGTCTAACAGTCTATATACATCTGTATTGCATGGTTCCTTAACTATGATCCATATAAATGTGGCCAAAGTACATGAGAAGAAGATATGGTTTATATCTTCCCACTCGTCACACAAGGAAAACCAACCTGTCGATGGTCCGTACCTTTGGCTATTGTTGTTAATGGAAGGAAAGACGCTTCCTAACCGACGGCTGAAGAAGCACACGTACTCTTAGTGGAACTAAGATCTTCCAAAGATCATTAATGTATTTTCCTGGGGTACCCTATGGAAATGTTACCATTCAAAATGATCCCCATGCCCCAACGCTTGTCGAAAAGGATGTGCCAATTCCCATTAGGTCTTGCCCTTACAATGGAGGACTCTGGCTCCACTGAAAAAATGAACAAAGTGAATACATTTTCCTTAAGGGGCATCGACCCCTGCCACTACTCGAACAACATATAGATCGAAGTATTATTATGGACATGGTGCTTTGCCCCCAAGCAGAACACCACCCTCTCCTTTGTTACGTTCCATAACTAGGAGCCATTGTGGTGATAATCACCCATCAGATCCTTTGATTTGAGATATTTGTTTCTCAATATTTGTTTTGCCATTAGGCAGATGTTAACGATCTTGGCTTCCACTATTCCAGGTGGCCCCAAGGATCTGGGTTTTCACATCACATTCCACCTTACATAGTAAAATTTGTGCTTGGATCTGTTTGCCTCCTAATAAAATTTGGAGTGATGTTTGTTAAGGACATGGTGCAGCTCCAGAACCAACAAGACATACCCTTATGGTCCGCAAAGGGAGGTTCGAGAGACATAAACTTTCCCATCCAAAAGGTCTGCTCTCTTAGCCACTTTAACCCACAACAGACTTCAGTCACTTGCCACTAAGGCTCTACCACTAATAGGCAGCCCTAGGTATGTGAAGGGGAAGGATCCCAACCTATAGTTAATCATATTTGCTATCCACTTTTGCTCCTTCACTAAGGAGTTTAATTAGTATCATTTTTTTGATAATGGACGCTTCATTACTTTCAGAATAGTATTACACCTGGCCTCTACATAACTGGGATGCACACAGTTGTTCCAATCCACATGTTACAAGCATAAAAAGTAGAAGTCCATGACGGGTTCACTAGAAAGATAGTAAATAAAAAAATGAGCCTAAGGTGGTGAAGGATCAAGCCACAAATCACGTTGAAATCCATGTTGGGAAAAAAATTCTTCGCAATATCCTCCAACCGTGTAGACACCTCCATAAAGAGGTCACGGTGCTCCACGCGTTGTAGAGGCGACCACAAACGAAGTGTAGCTGTGCACCGGTAAATAACCTACATAAGCGAAGTATTTTTTATTAAACCTTGTCAATTCTACATAGCCAAAGTGACCAAATAATGGCAATCGCTCCCACCCTAATAAGTAGCTTAAACCTATAGGATCGCCTATTGCCAAATATGTTCGCAACGTTGCGTGGTGGATAGCTGATCATATTGATCTAGCAAATTTACACTCGAAGAATAAGTGCTTTATAGTCTCGTCGTGTTGACAGAATACACGATTTTTACTTCCATGCCAATTGCGTTTTGTAAGGTTATCTTTGGTGAGGATTACCCCTCGATGAAGGTACCAGACAAACACCTTGGTTTTGAGAGGGATCTTCATCTTCCCAATTTTCTTATTATTATCAACTGAAATATCGGGTTGAACTAAAGTATTATACATCGAAGCAACCGTGAAGTTACCATTCTCTGTACGACTCCAATGAAATACATCGGAACCCTATGACAGATGGACTGGTCTCCAGCCGCTGTAACAAAGCATACCTTGATGCTTGTCTGGGACCAAAGAGGCTTCTTTTGAACGACACATTCGGTGGGATGGTTTCCAACACCTGAGCGACAATATCACCCTTATTCGCACAATATTTTATAATGCCGGAGGTTATTCATGGAGTGTAGCATTACCAAGCCACTGATCCTCCCAGAATCTAATCTCCGATTCATCCCTAATAATAGGGAAAGAACCATACAGGAAGAAAAGTTTCTTCGTCGCCATAAGACTAGCCCAAAAGTTAGAGTCCCCCGGTTTCCAAGAAACCTGAGACAAAGCCTTTGAACCAATATACTTTCTTATAATGAGGGTCTCCCAAATCCCATCCTCAGTTAGTAGCTTGAACAACCATTTACCTAGTAGGTCATGAATTCCAAGACCTCCCAGATCTTTCGGGCGACAGACCACACTCCACTTAGCTAGTCTATATTTCTTCCTTTCGTTGTCCCCTTGAATCTTAATAAACAATAATCCAATCATTTTAATACTCCTTTTAAAAGTTGGAAGAATGATATCATATACAGTAGTATGTTGCTTAGTACTGAATTAATGAGAATCAATCTTCCACCAAGAGATAAAAGTTTAGCTTTCCATCTAGATAATCTAATTTGTTGCCTCTCCTCCACCACTTTTCATTCCGCATTTGTAAGTCTACGACAATGAATCGGAATACCCAAATACTTAATCGAAAATTGGCCTTGTTCGTAGCCAAAGAAATTGGCATAGAAGTCAACATTGTTTATAGCCTCACTAAAGTAGAACAACTCACTTTATGAAAATATGTTTTTATATATGGGAAGAAGCATGGATAGTACTAATACTATGGCAATTATTAACATCATCATTTTCAGAATTAGTTTCCCAGAGATTTTTAATATCAAAAGTAGTGTGCTCTTCTAAATCATGATCACTAATGTATGTAAAGGGAATAGGAAGATCATTGTATTCAGATTCATTATCATAATAGTCATTAGAAGCAACATACTTATGGTTACCTATCGTTATCTCATTCACGCGGGGATATGCTGTTACCTCTTTCTCTTTATTCCCCTTCTTCTTCGTTCCCTTCTTATTTTTCTTCTTCTCTTCCTTCTCCTCGTTCCCTTCTTTAGGAGGAAGAGGCTTGAAGGGAGGCTTCTCCACATAACCTGATTTATTTCTAGAAACAATAGAAGAAACTTGGGAGGATTCCTCCTTTTCATTAATAAGTTCAAAACACACAGCGGTCCTATCATATTTTGGCAAGGTATCATCTTCTAAAATATTTTGTATGTAAGTATTTGTATGGCAATTATCAATGCAATAAGAAAAACACCCATGCAGGACATCATCAATATCAAGATCGTTAATATCTAACAAAGAAATTTTTCTTGATAACTCTTCACACCACAAAAATAAAGTAAGTTCATCATGCTGATTAGGAGTAATTTCATCATCACAATACAAATTTGCAGCAATCATGGGGTTCAAATTATCATTGGAGGAGCATTGGAAATTAAAATGACCCACTCTATGGCAAAGTTCACAAATAAAAGGATAGAGGGCACAAATTTTTTTACCAAGATCATCTAGAGCCCTAGACCACTTTCTAGTTTTTTCATTCATATGATGGATACAATATTCATCTTCGATTTGATTAATTCCACAGGGTCTATTCATTCCACAAAAATTAACATGCTTATAGGAAATAGTATTCTTAGGAGTTTGAGCATGTTTATTGCAATCATTAACAACAATTTCATCCTTCATGCAAGCATCTTTAAAAGGTTCATGATACTTATCAAAATTCTTCTTAGGCAATTCAAAATGAGAGGCAAAAGCTTTATAAAGATTTGCAGCAACTTGAGAGTCAAGACCATAGGTAGCACTCATATTTCGAAATTTACCAGTATCCATAAAAGTTTCAATGCATTCATAATCATAATTTATACCTCACTCTTTACCTTTGTCGTTCTCCCAATCTTCAGCATTCTTCTCAATCCGATCAAGAAGATCCCACCTAGCTTCAACCTCCTTGGTTGTGAAAGATCCCTCCAAACAGGCATCTAGATAGTCCTTCTGATTACCTGAAAGCCTTGCATAAAAATTATTAATAATAACATTACGGGGGAGCTCATGAATGGGACATTTGAGCATTAGTGACTTCAATCTCCCCCATGCTTGGGAAATACTCTCTCCATCATGAGGATAAATGTTATAAATGTAATTCCTATCAATATGCACTTCATGAGGAGGATAAAACTTAGAATAAAAGAGAGATACAATTTCCTCCCAACCAAGAGAATGACTATTCTTTAGCAATTTATACCAATGTGCCGCTTTACCAGACAGCGAAATAGAGAATAGTTTCTTCCTCACTTCATCCATAGAGATACCTGCACACTTGAATAACCCGCATAATTCATGCAAAAACAGTAAATGATCTCCGGGATGGACAGTTCCATCCCCTTCATAGCGGTTATCCATAACACGTTCAATAATTTTCATGGGTATCTTGAAAGCAGTACTTGCAGTAGGTGGATTTAAAATATCACAAGCATCATTAGAGTTATCGCATATGGGAGATAGAGTATTATCAGAGCAAATTTTCTCCCCTAAAGATGGGAAGCTAAAAAGATCATAAAAACTAGCTTTCCCAAGCTTAAACTTCTCCATAGCATTAGCAGTGATTGCGTTCATACTAATAACATTGCTACTAGCATGCAAATAAGGTTCCATAGGTTTTTTAATTTTCGCATCACACAATTCATGTCTTAACTTAGGAAATAAATTAAAAAGCTCACAGTTGTTTTCCATTATGCCTTACTAGTGTAAAACAAGAAACAAAAAGATGCAATTGCAGGATCTAAAGGAAATAGCTTCGAGCACTTACAACGGCGCCAGAAAATAACTTAGTTACCTGGGACCACAGTGTGAGTGCCTTTTACCTTTCCTCCCCGGCAACGGCGCTAGAAAATACTTGACTGTCTACAACTGGCGCGTGGTTGACGTGGGAGGAAATCTCTGTGGTGTAGCTTTTCGTTCCCCGGTAACGGCGCCAGAAAATAGCTTGATGTCTACGCACGCTTCTATTCCTGTAGACAGTGTTGGGCCTCCAAGAGCAGAGGTTTGTAGAACATCAGCAAGTTTTCCCTTAAGTGGATCACCCAAGGTTTATCGAACTCAGGGAGGAAGAGGTCAAAGATATCCCTCTCAAGCAACCCTGCAATCACGATACAAGAAGTCTCTTGTGTCCCCAACACATCTAATACACTTGTCAGATGTATAGGTGCACTAGTTCGGCGAAGAGATAGTGAAATACAAGTGGTATGAATGTATATGAGTGATAATAGCAATCTGAATAAAATATGGCAGCGAGTAAACATGCAATGGAACAGTAAATAAACGGAGATTCGATGTTTGGAAACAAGGCCTAGGGATCATACTTTCACTAGTGGACACTCTCAACATTGATCACATAACTGAAACTACTCTACACTCTCTTGTTGGATGACAAACACCATTAATTGTGTAGGGCTACAAGAGCACCTCAATGCCGGAGTTAACAAGCTCCACAACATTCGATGTTCATATTTAAGTAACCTTAGAGTGCATGATAGACCAACGCAATTATACCGAGTACTAACATAGCATGCACACCGTCACCAACATACTATGAAAGGAGGAATAGATCACATCAATACTATCATAGTAATAGTTAACTTCATAATCTACAAGAGATCACAATCATAGCTTATGCCAAGTACTACATGATGCACATACTGTCAACATTACAGCATGGAGGAGGAATAGACTACTTTAATAACATCACTAGAGTAGCACGTAGATGATATTCAACTAGATCACAAAGAGAGAGAGATAAACCACATAGCTACAGTAGAGCCCTCAGCCCCAGGGGTGAATTACTCCCTCCTCATCATGGAGACAGCGATGGCAGTGAAGATGGCGGTGGAGATGGCGATGGAGATGCCTTCCGGGGGCAATTCCCCGTCCCGGCAGGGTGCCGGAACAGAGACTTCTGTCCCCCGAATTGGAGTTTCGCGATGGCGGTGGCTCTGGAAGGTTTTCTGGTGTTTCGTCAATCTGTGTCGATGTTTTAGGTCAGGAGGCATCTTATAAGCGAAGAGGCGGAGTCGGAGGGGCCACGGGGCCTCCTCACACTAGGGGGGCGTGCCCCCCTTGGGCCGCGCCGCCACCTTGTGTGGGGCCCACAGGGCTCCCCTCTGGTCCCTCTCTGACTCTCTGGAAGCTTCCGGGAAAAATAAGGTTCTGGGCATTGATTTCGTCCGATTCCGAGAATATTTCCTTTGTAGGATTTCTGAAACCAAAAACAGCAGAAAACAGTAACTGGCACTTCGGCATCTCGTCAATAGGTTAGTTACGGAAAACGCATAAAATTATCATAAAGTGTGAACATAACATGTAGGTATTGTCATAAAACAAGCATGGAACATCAGAAATTATAGATACGTTGGAGACGTATCATGATGCACCTGACAAAAATCGTTGCGTGAACCTACTAACCTTCTTGGGCATTTATGGAAAGAAAAAAGATACACCGGATGCACGGAAGGACCAGCAAAGTATCCACGGAGGAAACAACCTGAATCCAGAGAAGTATCAAGGTCCTGCCAGCTACGCTCTTACCAAAGAAGAGAAGGAGATCTTTTTTGAAGTCCTGAGTAGCATCAAGGTCCCATCTGGCTTCTCGTCGAATATAAAGGGAATAATAAACATGTCGGAGAAAAAGTTTCAAAACCTAAAGTCTCATGACTGCCACGTGATTATGACACAATTACTTCCGGTTCCATCGAGGGGTCTTCTGCCGGAAAATGTTCGAGTACCCATTGTGAAGCTATGTGCGTTCCTCAATGCAATTTCTCAGAAGGTGATCAATCCACTAACTGTAAAAAATTTACAGAAGGATGTGGTGCAATGTCTAGTCAGCTTCGAGTTGGTGTTCCCACCATCCTTCTTCAATATTATGACACATCTCCTAGTTCACCTGGTCGAAGAGATTGGCGTTCTCGGTCATGTATTTCTACACAACATGTTCCCCTTTGAGAGATTCATGGGAGTCTTAAATAAGTACCTTCATAACCGTGCTAGGCTAGAAGGAAGCATATCCAAGGGCTATGGAACAAAGGAGGTCATTGAGTTTTGTGTTGACTTTATTCCTGACCTTAAGCCGATCGGTGTTCCTGAATCGCGCTATGAGGGGAGACTGCATGGAAAAGGCATGCTAGGAAAGAAAGCAAAAACGTGTATGGACGGAAATTCTTTCACTCAAGCACACTACACAGTTCTACCTAATTCCATCTTGGTGGCTCCGTACAAAGAGGAACACAAGGATATCTTACGCTCTAAATACCCGGAGAAACGTGAAGATTGGATTGATGGAGAACACATGAAGACTTTCGGCGGTTGGTTGCAAACACGGATCATGAGCAGCTATACTTGTTGGCCAAGCAACCATATTCGACTATATCGACTTTTCAAGGGTACGAGATTAATGGGAATACATTTTACACGTTCGCCCAAGATAAAAAGAGCACCAACCAAAAGAGTGGTGTCCGCTTTGATGCAGCAGATGGCAATGGGAAGAAGGTCACATATTATGGGTACATAGAGGAGATATGGGAACTTGACTATGGACCTAATTTCAAGGTCCCTTTGTTCCGGTGCAAATGGTTCAACCTGAAAGATGGGGTTCAGGTAGACCCGCAGTACGGAATGACTACAGTGGATCTCAAGAATCTAGGTTACGACACCGAACCATTCGTCCTAGCCAGTGAAGTGGCTCAGGTTTTTTATGTGAAGGACATGTCTAGCAAACCGAAAAAAAGAAAAGAAAGGTAAGAGGACACATCATACGATGAGCCAAAGCGCCACATAGTTCTTTCAGGAAAAAGAAACATCGTGGGAGTAGAGGACAAGATAGACATGTCAGAAGATTATAATAAGTTTGATGATATTCCACCCTTCAAGGTAAAAACTGACCCAAGAATCATCTTAAATAATGAAGATTGTCCATGGTTGCATCGCAATCAGATTAACGGGAAACACACAAAGAAAACTCAGAAGAGTAGCTAGATAGGGATCATAACTTGTGTATCTCAACATGGAAATCACTTTTGTGTAATGATGTTATTGTATGTAAGATATTAACAATGGAGATGGAGTCTTTGAAAGGCTTGCAGGGAAATTTTTCCGAGGCGCAGCTTCCGAAGATGTCGTAGGGCGTGTGCACCAACGACATCTTCGAAAAGCTGCGGGAGATTTCCCAACCCTTTCCCCATTACTGTTAGAGGAGATGGAGTCTTTCACGGGCTTGCAGGGAAATTTTTCCGAGGCGCAGCTTCCGAAGATGTCGTAGGGCGTGTGCACCAACGACATCTTCGTGAAGCTGCGCCACGGGAGATTTCCCAACCCTTTCCCCGTTATTGTTAGAGGAGATGGAGTCTTTCACGGGCTAGCAGGGAAATTTTTCCGAGGCGCAGCTTCCAAAGATGTCGTAGGGCGTGTGCACCAACGACATCTTCGAGAAGCTGCGCCACGGGAGATTTCCCAACCCTTTCCTCCGTCCATGGGGATGAAACTCTCCCTACCTGCTTGTTGATCTGCTTGCCAAGGCGTATCGGTGTTCCTTTTATAGGCACAGAGCCGCTTCTGCTTTGTCTTGTTCCTCCGACAGGGCGACGTGCGCTACATGCTTTATCTCATCGAGCAGTGCGTCCAGCCACTCGTCCTTATCCTGCCGACAGCTTTAGTCCCGATTGCACCCACCAGCCGGTACTAAAGGTTACCCACACGTACTTATCCCACCGATAGTTTTGTTAGATGACAGAAAAACCACCTTTAGTCCCGGTTGCACCCACCAGCCGGTACTAAAGGTTACCCACGCGTCCATATCCCACCGACAATTTTGTTAGATGACAAAAAAACCACCTTTAGTCCCGGTTGCACCCACCAGCTGGTACTAAAGGTTACCCACCCCCCAGATAAGGCCCTCCCAGATAAGCCTCCCCCAGATAAGGTTACCCGCCTATTTTCTTCCCGCGCTTTCCACCGGTTCCCGCCTCTGTCTTCCCGCCTCCATCATCCTGCAATTTTTTCACTGTATATATGTAGGCTTGGCCTCCATTTACATATCACCTCTAGACGCATATATGCAAACCTCATCATTCTCTCCCATGGCTTCCATCGTATCTCCGGGAGGCGGAGGCGCTTTGCGCCTCGAACTACCCCTTCCCGCCGGGTTACCGCGTCCCGACCGGCTGGTTGCTGAGCGTCGGAGGCGTACCGGTCCCTCCTGTCCCTCTAGGTGTGGCGCCAGATGTCCATCACGAACCACTACTACTTCAAGCTCACGCCAGAGCAGCGGAGGAATCCCCAGTGTCATCCCAACTACAGCCCCACTTGGGACAGCTTCTTCATCAATCGGCGTGAGAGTGCGCTTGCCAGGCACGAGGAGGGCGGCCCGCCTCAACGAGGCCGGCCGTCGGCTGTGGTGGCGCGGCCGGACTCTCCAGAGCGTCATGGCCTACCGTGGCCCCCGCCTGCTCTACCCTCAGTCCCAGCTCACGCGTGCTCACCCGCCGATGTTCGACTACCGTGACCCCGATGCCAGCGACGACGACATCGGCGACTACGTCGACTACAGTGGCGATGTTTATAGGGCTAGGAACAACTATGATTGAATGACTCCAACATTCGAATCTGGCCATGTGTATCTTAATTTTCAGTTGAGCTATGTACTTTCATTCGAGTTCAATCGTAATAAAATTTTAATCCCGCCCTTTCTTTCCCAACCATTTCCTCCCGCTCGGCGTGGTGGCGGGAAACTTTCCCGCGCGACATCGTGGCGGGAAAATTTCCAGCGCGACGTTGTGACGAGAAATTTTCCCGCGCGGACGGCGTCGTGGCGGGAGTAAAGAAAGAAATAGAAAAGAAAATATAAGAAACAAAAAAGAAATAGAAAAACAAAAAGAAAAAGAAATAGAAAAGAAAAAGAAAATAAAAAGAAATAGAAAATAAAATAAAATAAAATAAAAAGAAACATAAAAAGTAAAAGAAAATGAAAAATGACCTTTCGTACCGGTTGGATCCACAAACTGGTACCAAAGGGCTTTCGTACCAGTTGGTGGATCCAACCGGTACCAAAGGTCCTCCACGTTGTTTACCTTGGCCGCGTGACCAAATTCGGCTGCAAATAGACGCAAATCCTCCACCCGCCACCATCGCCCGCGCGCAACCACTCGCCGGCGTCGCCCACGCTGCACCTCGCCATCGCCGTCGCCCGCAGCAGCACGCCGTCCACCCTCGCCCGACGCGCAGCACACCGAGACCGTGGCCCGTAGCACAGCACGCCACTCCCCTCTCCTCGCCGGCGCGCAGGTGACCTCTGCTTCTCCTCTCTCCGCTACCCTCTGCACCGCCGCGCTGCGAGCTCTTCCACCGCCGCCGTTCTACAGACCTACAGGGCCGGCCACGGTAATGGGATGCTCGCCGACCCCCAGGCCACCACCGCGCCCGCCAGGTGCTCGACACAATGCCCAGCCCGGGGGACGGAGCACCTGGCCAGCCTGGTCTCGGACTTAGACTCGTGTCGTGCATGTTTAGACGTAGGCGCAGCGACATCGCTTGTAGATGATGACGCGGAGTGCATGTAAGGAGTCTGGTGTTGACGGTGTAGATGGTGTGTCCCGCCGTGAGGGTATTACATGTAGATGTCGATGTAGATGATGTCCCGCCGCGAGGGGACTCTGTGTGGGTGTTGACGTAGATGGAGAGAAATACAGAGAAGTAGAGAGGAGGAGGGGAACGACGAGTCCGTGCCTCCTCCTCAGTGCCGCCGCGACATCAAGAGAAGGGAGAGAGGAGTAGCGCCGAGTGTTAGGGTCAGGGTCGAGAAAAGAGAGCAGAGCGAGAGGAGGAGCGCCAATTGTTAGGGTTAGGGTCGAGAAAAAGAGAGAAGAGCGAGAGGAGGAGTGCCGAGTGTTAGGGTCGAGAAAAAGAGAGAAGAGCGAGAGGAGGAGCGCCGAGAGTTAGGGTCGAGAAAAGGAGAGAAGAGCGAGAGGATCGAGGAGCGCCGTGTGTTAGGGTCGAGAAAAAGAGAGAAGAGCGAGAGGAGGAGGTGGAACACCGAGTTCATAGTCGTGGTCGTCGCGCCGCGACATCGAGGAGGAGCGCCGAGTCCGTAGCGGTGCCGAGTCCGTGGTGTTGCCGCCGCGACATAGAGAGAAGAGCGAGAGGAGGAGTGCAGAGTGTTAGGGTTAGGGTCGAGAAAAAGAGAGAACAGCGAGAGGAGGAGCGCCGAGTGTTAGGGTTAGGGTCAAAAAAAGAGAGAAGGGCGAGAGGAGGAGCATTGAGTGTTAGGGTTAGGGTCCGTAGCGGTGCCGCCACGACATAGGGTTAAGGTCGATAAATAGGGCGACGCGACATCCAGGAGGAGCGTCGAGTGTTAGTGTTAGGGTTTTTGCTTTCTTCATTTGAATTGTTATCCATCAAGAAATCTATTATATGATCATGACATGATCAATGAAATAATTGCTTTCTTAATTTTGTAGTGACATTGAGCTATGGCGGACGATACCTTCATCCGAGATGAGGATCAAGAAGAAGCGGTGCTGAAAATGATATATGAGAGTGCCCGTGGGCCGGAACCCGATGGAGATGACTATGAGTTCGCAGATTTTCTGAACGATGCCGGTGAGGGACTTGAGTCTGAAGAGATTAGAAGAGACAACGAAGTGTCCATAACAAACTCCGGCGAGGTGTTTATTTATGTATCAAGTCTATGTTCATCAGTAGATGCATTCATTTATTTGTATTGCACTTATTAATGAATCATATTTCTTTTAGCCTTCTGGATCATCGAGCAAGTCTGTTAAAACAAAACGAGGCTTGAGGCAACTGCTAAAGAGCGATGGTAGGTTAGCCCTCACTACATTTAAGGATAATGGTGAACCGGTGCATCCCAAAGATCACTACCACAAATTTACAAGTCAAGCTGGAGTTCTTGTTAGGGACCATGTACCGATTAGCATTCAAGAGTGGCATAAGCCGAAGAATGCGGGAATTGAAGCTAGTTTTGTCAACGAAGCGATGAATTTTTTTCTTTGGGACACTCTACTGACACGCTTGAGCCTACCGGAAGAAATGATGAAAGGCCAGAAGAAGAAAGTCAAGGAATGGACTCTCAAGAATATGGCCACACAATTCCAGACATGGAAGAAAAATTTATGGGACAAATATAAGCATGAAGATCCAGTATTCGATGATAATCTAGTGAAGATAAAAGATCACTAGCCCGCATTTAAGATGTATAAGCAATCGAAAACTGCTAAGTCTCGATCGGTCACAAATATGGAAAATGCTTCAAAGAAGAAACTTTTCCATCATTTGGGGTCGGGTGGCTACAAGACTGCCATTCCGAAGTGGACGGCGTTTAAAAATGAACTGATGGAAAAAGGAATCACTCCACAAACATGGGACTTGCCCGACCGGTCCAAGTTCTGGTTGTTCGCGCATGGGGTAGGGTTGGACCCTAAGACAGGGCAGATCGTTGCACATGGGAAATGGAAGGACAAAATTGAAGAAATCACGAAGCAGCTTGTAGATGCAATTGAAAACGTCAGAAAGGGAGAGTACATTCCCGATAGAGAGAATGACGAGCTGACACTCGCTTTGGGGAATCTTGAACATGTTGGACGAGTTCGAGCTTGCCCAGGTCAGACCCTGAAGGAAGCGTGGCCGGAGTGCGCTGACACTTATAGAAGCCGTTCGCGAAAGAAGAAGAAGGACTCAGACATTGTAACGGAATTGTTAAATAGGTGGAGTCGCTTGAGAAAAATCAGAGGGCACCTGATCATCCGATGTTTCTACAGGATCCTCAAGCCGATGTCGCCCCATCTCAGCGAAGAAGCAGTGTGGGTTCCACGCATCTTGACGGATGTGGAGGAAGCTACCCAGTGGACTATGTCACGGAGAAGACAGATTGCGAGCTATATATGTTATTCAGGACCGCGTCTGTTAAGGTGGAGGTCGGCTATGTTTACCCAAATGAAGATGGAGCAATGCACCATCATATGCCCATTCCACCTGGCTGTGTTCGTGTCGGGGTGGATGAAGTTGTTGCGGGTTTTGAAACAGTAGAGCTTGATTTTCCTAGAGGTGACGATGAGAGGACAATTGCCGATGTAAAGCACGGTTTCACCCTATGGCCGAAGAAATACATCGTCCTTTTGTAAAGGCCATCGACTCCTCGTAGCTGTCCACATGAGCAGGAAAGGCCACTGACTCCTCTTCGTAGTGGACCACATGAGCAGCAAAGGCCATCGACTCCTCCTGGTAGCAATCCGCAGGAGCAGCAAAGTGTACACCTACCTGAGAGAGACCCCAGCGTGAGTCCACCATCTCGAGATCATCCGCGTAAGACAGCGTCCTTTAAGAGGAACTGTACTCCGCCTAGGAAGAGATCTAGAATGGAGAAACCACTGCCACCTATGGAGAAGTTACCTTGGGAAATGAGTATCGAGGAAAATGAGCAAAGATGTCAGTCCCAGCTGAAATCCTTTTTTGCTAAGAAAGCGCCAGAGATACCTTTTGATAAGACACTAGATCCGGTGAAAGTTGTGTGTACCGTTGAGAATCTATATGACCCTGTACCATCACCACCATCTGACTATAGGCGTTCTATTGAAAGGTCGTTTGACGAGATGGTGGAGGCGAAAAAACGCAATCAATCGGGTGTCACAACGAAAAAATGCACCAGCTCAGAGAACAACCCGTTCAATCGGTCCCCCCTCTCATGGTGTTTGACGAGAAGGCCGTTCAAAGTTCTCGACAATACATCGATTACCCCTTCGCTGAAGTAGATTATAAATTTGTTCAAGGGAAAGATTTGGTCGAGAATCTCACGAAGCTACCAACAAGTATGCGTAATTTCCATGCGTGGTATAGTAATACCACAAAGAAAGGGATCGAATCTATCATGGTGCGAGTTAAGGAAGAGCACTACTTCCAAGAATACTCTGTGAGCGTTGACTTCGGCGAACTATTTTAGTTATACAATCTCTGGGCCCTCGACAAATCAATCATCAGTTGCTATTGTATGTAAGTGATTTATTTATGTAATTTGAGAAGTCTTTAGCTCAGCTCGTTCATTGTCTGCAAATTATAATCTTTTGTGCGCTATATTATGCAGATCGAAGATGGTCAAATGCAAAAGGGATGAAATCAAGCACATTGGGTTCATTGACCCGGATACAATGCATGAAAAAAGCATAGAGGATCCCATCTATAACAGGGATACACCAGAGACTTTGCTAAGGTTTTTGAAGCGACAACGTGACAAAAGGATAATACTTTGGCCTTACAACTTCAAGTGAGTGTTACTGTCTTATAACACATTCTATTTTGCTCACTGAGAAGTTCAAATTTTAACTGATGACTTATATATATATATATATATATATATATATATATATATATATATATATATCCAAAATAGTGGGCTACCATGGTATCAGTGTACGCACACCTTAGGTATGCAATACCTTAGGTATGTATCACTTGAGTATGCATATCTTAGGTATGTATACCTTAGGTATGTGTAACTTAGTCTGGATGTAGAGTTTTGTTGTGGCCGGATTCCATTTTGAAAAGCGTATTGCAAAGTGTACTGCAGAAATTGCTGTGGATTCAGTTTTCGAAAATCGTGCTCCCGGCCAGCTGTGTAAGGGACGGTGTTAGTGGTTTCCGTTTGCATAGTGTGCTCCCGAAAGTAGATCTCATGTTACATAGAGGATATCAGACGGCAGCTAGGGTGTGCACAGCTAGCCACCATGGTAGCCCACTATTTTGGATATATATATATATATATATATATATATATATATATATATATAATGAATGAACGTGTACCACTTCTAGTAGCGTACAAATATATGCAACTTTTATTTTCGAATGAAAAAATGAAATAAAAGGGGGTCGGTGGCGGGGGGGGGGGGGGGGTGCTGCACCCCTCAAACCCTAAAGCAGCAGCGTTGTGCGCGCGCCACGTAGAGGGCCTTTTGTCGCGGGTGGTAATACCGCCCGCGACAAAAGAGCCTGTCCCCTGCGCGCCCCGCGCCTGCCACGTGGTGGACTATATGTCGCGGGTGGTAAGCGACCCGCGCCTGCCACGTGGTGGACTATATGTCGCGGGTGGTAAGCGACCCGCGACAAAAGGTGGACCCTTTTATCGCGCCTCTTTTGTGGATGGCCACCCGCGACAAAAGGCCCTTACCACCCGGAACAAAAGCCCTGTTTTCCACTAGTGTTCTCTTACTCTGATAGTCTGGTTATGTAGTTTAGTGCACTGACCCCTGTAAAGGGAACACAGGAAACTCATATCTTCTAATACTCCTGAAGGCTGAAAACTGAGATCATCTCAGTCTGCTAATTCATGGCCACATATATGTCTGGAAGATTAACGTTCGGAGAGATGGCTGGACAGCAGTATATTTACAAGTTCTCCACCTCCACCGCTCGATCTGCTTCCCGGCCCAGTCCCCACAGCATGCGTAGAACCCGGCCATCTAGAGATTGTTTAACCAGTAAGAGTACTCTAAGTACAACAGGATTCGCTCTATTTTTTTATTATTGTAGCCCTGGAATATTTGTCGTCTACTAATCTGGAATGACTACACACCTGTCAGCATGCCTATGGTTATCGGCGTTGCTCATGCATCCAAACATGGATGTACATTTCCATATAACTTGCACTCTTATAAGAAATTTTTTCATGGACGGGTGTAAATCTTGTTCTTGCAATCGACTTGATGCGAACTTTAATTTAGAGTTTAACAAAGCGTTTTTTTGAAAAAAAAAAATCAAGGACCATGCCGGTTTTATCTACGTGTATCTGAAAAAAGTGGTTTAATCAATTTGCCATTCACATTACATTGATTATTCTGAGAAGGAAATTAGTGCAGATTACACTTTGCAATTTTGATGGCTCCTCCACCTAACGCACGTAATTTGTCTATGGTGTACTTTCATTTTTCCTACCCATGACCATTCAAAACTAGAGAAAATAATGTTTGTGGTTTAGTTTTCGGTTGCTTAATTCAGTTGGTATTTATTTAATATAAGTTATTTTGCAAAAGATTGATATTTTTTAGTGATAATAAACTTTTTAGTGGATTGATAATGCACTTACAACAAAGATGGACGCGTATGTTCTCTTGTAGAATAAGTGCAATTAATTTGCAAATTATATGAAAATCAGATGCTACAATTAATGGCTAATAAGAGATAAAAAATTGAATTTATCCAATGCAAGTACCTGTCCCATAATTTTTAAAATTTGCCGCAACTCATAGAAAGGGACAACTTAACAAGAAGTCAAGAAGAATCGTTGACCTTGCGATTCTAGCGAGAGCATGGAAAAAAGCAATGTTCTCAAGCTACAAACCTAAGAGAAGATGGCGCAAGCATATTTTTTTCACCTTAATTAGAATCAACGTGTGCCCTAGGACATGTGATACGTCTCCAACGTATCTATAATTTTTGATGATCCATGCTTATATTATACCAATTGCTACATGTTTTATATGCACTTTATATCATATTATGGTATTTATTGGACTAACCTATTAACAAGATGACACAGTGCCCAGTTTCTGTTTATTATGTCTGTTTATTGCAGAAAAGGCCCAAAAACCAAAGTGCTCGGAAAAATCCAGAAAAATCACAGAAATTCTATTTCGCCCGAAGACTCACGGAGCCAGAAGGGCCAGGCCAGAGGAGGCCCAGGCCTCCTCCCCATCAGCCGGCGCGGCCAGGAGGGGGGCCGCCCCACCCTATGGTGTGGGCCCCTCGGGACTCCACCGACGCTGCCCTTTCGCCTATATAATCCCTCGCGACGCGAAAACCCGAAATCAATCAATCATATTCCAGAAAGACTCCAGGGGCGCCGCTGCCATCGCGAAACCTAGTTTCGGGGGACAGAAGTCTCTGTTCCGGCACACTGCCGGGACGGGGAATTGCCCCCGGAGTCATCTCCATCGACACCACCGCCATCTTCATCGCCATTACTGTCTCCCGTGATGAGGAGGGAGTAGTTCTCCCCCGAGGCTGAGGGCTCTACCGGTAGCTATGTGGTTAATCTCTCTCTCCCATGTACTTCAATACAATGATCTCATGAGCTGCCTTACATGATTGAGATCCATATGATGAGATTTGTAATCTAGATGTCGTTATGCTATTCAAGTGGATTTTACTTATGTGATCTCCAGAGACTCCTTGTCCCACGTGTGTAAAGGTGACAGTGTGTGCACTGTGTGGATCTCTTAGGCTATATTTCACAGAATACTTGTTCACTGGGTTATGATTTGAGTTGGATGTCTCTATGAAATTGTGGTGTGTTAGTACCTCCTATGAATGCTCACAATGACAGTGTGGGGTGTTTATTAGTACTTGGGAATACATCTTTAAGGTTTGCTTTTGCAGCCCTACACGGTGAATTAGTGTTCGTTATCCAGCCAGAGAGTAATTCAGAATAGCATAGTGAAGTGCTTATATTTATATTCCTTTATGATATCATTGTTGAGAGCAACCACTAGTGAAAGTATGATCCCTAGGCCTTGTTTCTAAGCATTGAAACGCCGTTTCCAACAAGTTCTGTTACATGTTCGCTTGCTGCCATCTTTATTTCAGATTGCAATTACTACTTACAATCATCCATATTACTTGTATTTCACTATCTCTTCGCCGAACTAGTGCACCTATACATCTGATAAGTGTATTAGGTGTGTTGGGACACAAGAGACTTCTTGTATCTTAATTGCAGGGTTGCTTGAGAGGGATATCTTTGACTTCTACCTCCCTGAGTTCGATAAACCTTGGTTGATTCACTTAAGGGAAACTTGCTGCTGTTCTACAAACCTCTGCTCTTGGAGGCCCAACACTGTCTACAGGAATAGAAGCGTGCGTAGACATCAAGCTATTTTCTGGCGCCGTTGCCGGGGAGGTAAGGTAAAAGGTATTCACATCCTCCGACTACTAAGCTATTCCCTAGCACTGTTGCCGGTGTGTGAGTGCTCGAAGCTATTTCCTTTAGACTCTGCAATTATATCTTTTTGTTTCTTTTTTTATTTCACTAGTTAGGATTAATGGAAAACAACAAAAATATTAGAGATATTTATGAAATTTATCTTGAGTTAGGACATGAGGTGTTTGAAGAGAAAATTAAAAGACCTATGGAACTTTATATGCATGCTAATGGTAATGTTATTAGTATGAATGCTTTAAACACCATTGTTGCTAATGCTATGAAAAATTCAAAGCTTGGGGAAGCTGGTTTTGATGAGCATGATATTTTTAGTCCCCCAAGCATGGAGGAGAAAATTTACTTTGATGATACTTTGCCTCCCATTTATGATGATTATAATGATAGTGGTATTTTGGTGCCACCTACTATGAAGGATAAAGTCTATTATGATTATACCACGCCTGCAATTTATGATGATTACAATGATGGTTGTGTGATAGTTTTACTCCCACTATTACTCATAAAATTGATTATGCTTATGTGGAGAGTAATGATACTTTTATGCATGTGAATAAGAATCCTTTATATGATAGTTATATTGTTGAGTTTGTTCATCATGCTATTGGAAATTATTATGAGAGAGGAAACTATGGTTGTAGAAATTTCCATGGTACTAAAACACCTCTCTACATGCTGAAAATTTTGAAGTTACTCGTGTTTTATCTTCCTATGCTTGTCACTTTGATCTTCATGAATTTATTTGTGTACAAGATCCCTATGCATAGGAAGCGGGTTAGGCTTAAATTTGTTTTGAATTTGCTTTTTTAATGCTCTCTTTTGCTTCAACTCTTATTTCTTGCGAGAGCATCATTAAATTTACTGAGCACATCTTAATGGCTATAAAGAAAGCACTTCTTGCGAGATAACCCATGTTTTTATTTTGCTACTGTTTTGTTGTGTCTTGGAAGTTATTACTACTGTAGCAACCTCTCCTTATCTTTATTTTATTGCATTGTTGTGCCAAGTAAAGTCTTTGATATTAAAGTTGATACTAGATTTGGATTCCTGCGCAGAAACAGATTTTTAGCTGTCACGAATTTGAGTTAATCTCTCTGTAGGAGAGTCTAAAAAATCTGCACAAATTCATGAGTAATCCTCAGATATGTACGCAACTTTCATTCAATTTGAGCTTCTTCATCTGAGCAAGTTAAGTGCCTCGAAAAAATTCGTCTTTACGGACTGTTCTGTTTTGACAGATTTTGCCTTTTATTTCACATTGCCTCTTTTACTGGGTTTGAGTGGGTTTCTTTGCTCCATTAAATTTCAGTAACCTTGGGTAATGTCCAGAAGTGTTGGGAATGATTGTGTCCTTGCTGAACATGTGAATTTTTGATTATGCACTAACCCTCTAATGAGATTACTTCGAGTTTGGTGTGGCAGAAGTTTTCAAGGGTCAAGAGAGAAGGATGATATAATGTGATTAAGAAGAGTGAAAAGTCTAAGCTTGGGGATGCCCACGTGGTTCATCCCTGCATATTTCAAGAAGACTCAAGCATCTAAGCTTGGGGATGCCCAAGGCATCCTCTTCTTCATCAACAACTTATCAGGTCACCTCTAGTGAAACTATATTTTTATTCGGTCACATCTTATGTGCTTTACTTGGAGCGTCTAAGTGTTTTTTATTTATTTTAGTTTTGTTATCTTAGTTCTCTAAATAAATTGGATCCTATCATGCTTGTTTGGGAGAGAGACACGCTCCGCTTTTTCATTTGAATACTCCTATTCTTCACTTATATTTGTTGAGTATTCAGTTTTCGCACTTTGTTGCTTCTAGATCTTGGTTTTCATGTATCTCTTGTTCAGAGTTATTAGTTATTTTATATAAAGTACTCTCTTACTTCACTTATATTTGTTTTGAGAGTTTCTTGCTATTTGGTTGGAAACAGAAAATGCTTCATGTGGTAATTGGTATATTGTCTTGAATAATTTGATACTTGGCAATTGTTTTGAGCTCTCAAGTAGATCATATTTAAGCTCTTGCATCATGTGGTTTAAACCTATTAGTGGAGAACTACCGTAGAGCTTGTTTAAATTTGGTTTGCATGATTGGTCTCTCTTAAGTCTAGATATTTTTTGGTAAAAGTGTTTGAACAACAAGGAAGACAGTGTAGAGTCTTATAATGCTTGCAATATGTTCTTATGTAAGTTTTGCTGTACCGGTTCATACTTGTGTTTGCTTCAAACAACCTTGCTAGCCAAAGCCTTGTACTGAGAGGGAATACTTCTCGTGCATCCAACACCTTGAGCCAAAATTTATGCCATTTGTGTCCACCATAACTACCTACTATGTGGTATTTTTCTACCATTCCAAAGTAAATTGCTTGCGTGCTACCTTTAAAAATTTCATTCCTTGTCTTTGCAATGCATAGCTGATGCGTGTGGTTGGCACGTCCGTTGGGAACCCCAAGAGGAAGGTGTGATGCGCACAGCGGCAAGTTTCCCTCAGTAAGAAACCAAGGTTTAATCGGACCAGTAGGAGTCAAGAAGCACGTTGAAGGTTGATGGCGGCGAGATGTAGTGCGGCGCAACACCGATGATTCCGGCGCCAACGTGGAACCTGCACAACACAACCAAAGTACTTTGCCCCAACGAAACAGCTGAGGTTGTCAATCTCACCGGCTTGCTGTAACAAAGAGTTAACCGTATTGTGTGGAAGATGATTGTTTGCGAGAAAACAGTAGAACAAGTATTGCAAGTAGATTGTATTTCAGGTAAAGAGAATTGGACCGGGGTCCACAGTTCACTAGAGGTGTCTCTCCCATAAGACGAACGAGCATGTTGGGTGAACAAATTACGGTTGGGCAATTGACAAATAAAGAGAGCATGACCATGCACATACATATCATGATGAGTATAGTGAGATTTAATTGGGCATTACGACAAAGTACATAGACCGCCATCCAACCGCATCTATGCCTAAAAAGTCCACCTTCGGGTTATCATCCGAACCCCTCCAGTATTAAGTTGCTAACAACAGACAATTGCATTAAGTATTGCGCGTAATGTAACTAGTGACTACATCCTTAAACATAGCACTAATGTTTTATCCCTAGTGGCAACAGCACATCCATAACCTTAGTGGTTCTTGTCACTCCTCCAGATTCACGGAGGCATGAACCCACTATCGAGCATAAATACTCCCTCTTGGAGTTACTAGCATCAACTTGGCCGGAGCATCTACTAATAACGGAGAGCATGCAAGATCATAAACAACACATAAGCATAGCTTTGATAATCAACATAACAAGTATTCTCTATTCATCGGATCCCAACAAACGCAACATATAGAATTACGGATAGATGATCTTGATCATGTTAGGCAGCTCACAAGATCCGACAATGATAGCACAATGGGGAGAAGACAACCATCTAGCTACTGCTATGGACCCATAGTCCAGGGGTAGACTACTCACACATCACACCGGAGGCGACCATGGCGGCGTAGAGTCCTCCGGGAGATGATTCCCCTCTCCGGCAGGGTGCCGGAGGCGATCTCTCGGATCCCCCGAGATGGGATCGGCGGCGGCGGCATCTCTGGAAGGTTTTCCGTATCGTGGTTCTCGGTACTGGGGTTTTCGTCACGGAGACTTTTTATAGGCGAAAGGGCAGGTCAAGAGGCGGCACGGGGGCCCCACACCACAGGGCCGCGCGGCCAAGGGGGGGGGCGCGCCGCCCTATAGTGTGGCCCCTCCGTGGCCCCTCTTCGTCTCTCCTTCGGACTTCTGGAAGCTTCGTGAGAAAATAGGCCCCTGGGCTTTGATTTCGTCCAATTCCGAGAATATTTCCTTACTAGGATTTCTGAAACCAAAAACAGCGAGAACAACAGAATCGGCACTTCGGCATCTTGTTAATAGGTTAGTTCCGGAAAATGCACGAATATGACATAAAGTGTGCATAAAACATGTAGATAACATCAATAATGTGGCATGGAACATAAGAAATTATCGATACGTCGGAGACGTATCAGCATCCCCAAGCTTAGTTCTGCTCGTCCCGAGCAGGTAAAACGATAACACGGATAATTTCGGAGTGACATGCCATCATAATCTTGATCATACTATTTGTAAAGCATATGTAGTGAATGCAGCGATCAAAACAATGTATATGACATGAGTAAACAAGTGAATCATATAGCAAAGACTTTTCATGAATAGCACTTCAAGACAAGCATCAATAAGTCTTGCATAAGAGTTAACTCATAAAGCAATAATTCAAAGTAGAGATATTGAAGCAACACAAAAGAAGATTAAGTTTCAGCGGTTGCTTTCAACTTGTAACATATATATCTCATGGATATTGTCAACATAGAGTAATATAATAAGTGCAATAAGCAAGTATGTAGGAATCAATGCATAGTTCACACAAGTGTTTGCTTCTTGAGGTGGAGAGAAATAGGTGAACTGACTCAACATTGAAAGTAGAAGAATGGTCCTCATAGAGGAAAAGCATCGATTGCTATATTTGTGCTAGAGCTTTGATTTTGAAAACATGAAACAATTTTGTCAACGGTAGTAATAAAGCATATGCATCATGTAAATTATATCTTATAAGTTGCAAGCCTCATGCATAGTGTACTAATAGTGCCCGCACCTTGTCCTAATTAGCTTGGACTACCTGGATTATCACCGCAATACATATGCTTTAACCAAGTATCACAAAGGGGTACCTCTATGCCGCCTGTACAAAGGTCTAAGGAGAAAGCTCGCATTTGGATTTCTCGCTTTTGATTATTCTCAACTTAGACATCCATACCGGGACAACATAGACAACAGATAATGGACTCCTCTTTTAATGCTTTAAGCATTCAACAACAATTAATAATTTTCTCATTTGAGATTTGAGGATTGTTGTCCAAAACTGAAACTTCCACCATGGATCATGGCTTTAGTTAGCGGCCCAATGTTCTTCTCTCACAATATGCATGCTCAAACCATTCAACTCAGTGTAGATCGCCCTTACTTCAGACAAGACGAACATGCATAGCAACTCACATGAAATTCAACAATGAAAAGTTGATGGCGTCCCCAGGAAACATGGTTATCGCACAACAAGCAACTTAATAAGAGATAAAGTGCATAATTACATATTCAATACCACAATAGTTTTTAAGCTATTTGTCCCATGAGCTATATATTGCAAAGGTGAATGATGGAATTTTAAAGGTAGCACTCAAGCAATTTACTTTGGAATGGCGGAAAATACCATGTAGTATAGGTAGGTATGGTGGACACAAATGGCATAGTGGTTGGCTCAAGTATTTTGGATGCATGAGAAGTATTCCCTCTCGATACAAGGTTTAGGCTAGCAAGGCTTATTTGAAACAAACACAAGGATGAACCGGTGCAGCAAAACTCACATAAAAGACATATTGAAAACATTATAAGACTCTACACCGTCTTCCTTGTTGTTCAAACTCAATACTAGAAATTATCTAGACCTTAGAGAAACCAAATATGCAAACCAAATTTTAGCATGCTCTATGTATTTCTTCATTAATGGGTGCAAAGCATATGATGCAAGAGCTTAAACATGAGCACAACAATTGCCAAGTATCACATTACCCAAAACATTTATAGCAATTACTACATGTATCATTTTCCAATTCCAACCATATAACAATTTAACGAAGGAGAAACTTCGCCATGAATACTATGAGTAGAAACCAAGGACATACTTGTCCATATGCTACAGCGGAGCGTGTCTCTCTCCCATAAAGCGAATGCTAGGATCCATTTTATTCAAACAAAACAAAAACAAAAACAAACCGACGCTCCAAGAAAAAGCACATAAGATGTGATGGAATAAAAATATAGTTTCAGGGGAGGAACCTGATAATGTTGTCGATGAAGAAGGGGATGCCTTGGGCATCCCCAAGCTTAGACGCTTGAGTCTTCTTGATATATGCAGGGGTGAACCACCGGGGCATCCCCAAGCTTAGAGCTTTCACTCTCCTTGATCATGTTGCATCATACTCCTCTCTTGATCCTTGAAAACTTCCTCCACACCAAACTCGAAACAACTCATTAGAGGGTTAGTGCACAATATAAATTGACATATTCAGAGGTGACACAATCATTCTTAACACTTCTGGACATTGCATAATGCTACTGGACATTAATGGATCAAAGAAATTCATCCAACATAGCGAAAGAGGCAATGCGAAATAAAAGGCAGAATCTGTCAAAACAGAACAGTTCGTATTGACGAATTTTAAAATGGCACCAGACTTGCTCAAATGAAAATGCTCAAATTGAATGAAAGTTGCGTACATATCTGAGGATCATGCACGTAAATTGGCATAATTTTCTGAGTTACCTACAGGGAGGTGGACCCAGATTCGTGACAGCAAAGAAATCTGGAACTGTGCAGTAATCCAAATCTAGTACTTACTTTTCTATCAACGGCTTAACTTGGCACAACAAAACACAAACTAAGATAAGGAGAGGTTGCTACAGTAGTAAACAACTTCCAAGACACAAAATAAAAACAAAGTACTGTAGGTAAAAACATGGGTTGTCTCCCATAAGCGCTTTTCTTTAACGCCTTTCAGCTAGGCGCAGAAAGTGTGTATCAAGTATTATCGAAGGGTGGTGCATTCTCAGCGGGGTGTGGAGTTTTCTCAACTAGGCATAGTATATTGGATACATAAGTTTCAGCATCTCCCTTTTCATTAGTCTTAGGCGTGCTACTCTCATCAAACAAATTTTCAGGAACTAGCCAAGCATAGTTATTTTCTAATGCATCATTCATAGCTAAGAGCTTACATGGTATTGGTGCTTTGATCTCCCCTCCATCATCAATATTATTAGTGTATCTTATTCTATCCATATCCATCTTTTCAAGGAGACTAACAAAATTAGTTGGAGAACCAAGCATATTAAATTTAGCAAACACCTTTCTAGCTTCTCTTGCTAGACCACCAAATTCTCTAAGAAGGGTTTCTAACACAAAATCTTTCTTTTCCCCTTCTTCCATATCACCAAGTGTGAAGAACATGTGTTGGATTATAGGATTAAGATTAACAAATTTAGTTTCCAACAAGCGAACTAAATGCGCAGCAGCAATTTCATAAGTAGGCGCAAGGTCTACCAAGTGTCTATCTTCAAAATTTTCAATTGTACTAACATGATTGAAAAATTCTTCTATATTATTTCTCCCAACTATAGACCCATGTCCTACCGGTATGCTTTTTGTGGTAAAATTAAAAGGAAACATGATGAATAAAGTAAATGCAAGTAAACTAATTTTTTTTGTGTTTTTGATATAGCAAACAAGATAGCAAGTAAAGTAAAACTAGCAACTAATTTTTTTTGTATTTTGATTTAGTGCAGCAAACAAAGTAGTAAATAAAACTAAGCAAGACAAAAACAAAGTAAAGAGATTGAGAAGTGGAGACTCCCCTTGCAGCGTGTCTTGATCTCCCCGGCAACGGCGCCAGAAATTTGCTTGATGCGTGTGGTTGGCACGTCCGTTGGGAACCCCAAGAGGAAGGTGTGATGCGCACAGCGGCAAGTTTCGTGCGGCGCAACACCAGTGATTCCGGCGCCAACGTGGAACCTGCACAACACAACCAAAGTACTTTGCCCCAACGAAACAGTGAGGTTGTCAATCTCACCGGCTTGCTGTAACAAAGAGTTAACCGTATTGTGTGGAAGATGATTGTTTGCAGAAAACAGTAGAACAAGTATTGCAGTAGATTGTATTTCGAGTAAAGAGAATTGGACCGGGGTCCACAGCTCACTAGAGGTGTCTCTCCCATAAGACGAACAGCATGTTGGGTGAACAAATTACAGTTGGGCAATTGACAAATAAAGAGAGCATGACCATGCACATACATATCATGATGAGTATAGTGAGATTTAATTGGGCATTACGACAAAGTACATAGACCGCCATCCAACTGCATCTAGGCCTAAAAAGTCCACCTTCAGGTTATCATCCGAACCACCTCCAGTATTAAGTTGCTAACAACAGACAATTGCATTAAGTATTGCGCGTAATGTAACTAGTGACTACATCCTTAAACATAGCACTAATGTTTTATCCCTAGTGGCAACAGCACATCCATAACCTTAGTGGTTCTTGTCACTCCTCCAGATTCACAGAGGCATGAACCCACTATCGAGCATAAATACTCCCTCTTGGAGTTACTAGCATCAACTTGGCCGCAGCATCTACTAATAACGGAGAGCATGCAAGATCATAAACAACACATAAGCATAGCTTTGATAATCAACATAACAAGTATTCTCTATTCATCGGATCCCAACAAACGCAACATATAGAATTACGGATAGATGATCTTGATCATGTTAGGCAGCTCACAAGATCCGACAATGATAGCACAATGGGGAGAAGACAACCATCTAGCTACTGCTATGGACCCATAGTCCAGGGGTAGACTACTCACACATCACACCGGAGGCGACCATGGCGGCGTAGAGTCCTCCGGGAGATGATTCCCCTCTCCGGCAGGGTGCCGGAGGCGATCTCCTGGATCCCCCGAGATGGGATCGGCGGCGGCGGCGTCTCCGGGAAGGTTTTCCGTATCGTGGTTCTCGGTACTGGGGTTTTCGTCACGGAGACTTTTTATAGGCGAAAGGGCAGGTCAAGAGGCGGCACGGGGGCCCCACACCACAGGGCCGCGCGGCCAAGGGGGGGGCCGCGCCGCCCTATAGTGTGGCCCCTCCGTGGCCCCTCTTCGTCTCTCCTTCGGACTTCGGAAGCTTCGTGAGAAAATAGGCCCCCGGGCTTTGATTTCGTCCAATTCCGAGAATATTTCCTTACTAGGATTTCTGAAACCAAAAACAGCAGAAAACAAGCAATCGGCACTTCGGCATCTTGTTAATAGGTTAGTTCCAGAAAATGCACGAATATGACATAAAGTGTGCATAAAACATGTAGATAACATCAATAATGTGGCATGGAACATAAGAAATTATCGATACGTCGGAGACGTATCAATAGCTCATGGGAAAGTAGCTTAAAAACTATTGTGGTAAAGAAAATGTCGCTTATGTATCTTATTTCTTATAAGTTGCTAGTTGAGCGGTAACCATGTTTCTGGGGACGCCATCAACTGTTACACTTCTGTTGAATATCATGTGAGTTGATATGCATGTTCGTCTTGTCTGAAGTAAGGGTGATTTGTCATGATTAAATGGTTTGAGTATGCATATTGTTAGAGAAGAACATTGGACCGCTAACCAAAGCCATGTATCATGGTGGAAGTTTCAGCTTGGACATTAATCCTCAATCTCTGATGAGAATATTATTTGTTGCTTAAGCATTAAAGAGGAGTCCATTATCTGTTTTCAATGTTATCCCGGTATGGATGTCCTCAAGTTGAGATTTATCAAAAACGAGAAATCAAATGTGATCTATCTCCTTGGACCTTTGTACAGGTGGCATAGAGGTACCCCTTTGTGACACTTGGTTGAAACATATGTAATGCAATGATAATCCATGGAAATCCGAGCTAATTAGGACAAGGTGCGAGCACTATTGGTATTCGATGCATGAGGCTTGCAACTTATAGGATGTTTTATGCATAACACATATGAATTATTACTACCGTTGACAAAATTGTTTCCATGTTTTCAAAATAAAAGTTCTAGCACATGAGTAATCCCTGCTTCCCTCTGCGAAGGGTCTTTCTTTTACTTTATGTTGAGTCAGTTTACCTACTTCTTTCTATCTTAGAAGCAAACACTTGTGTCAACTGTGTGCACTGATTCTTACATGTTTACTTATTGCACTTATTATATTGCTTTATGTTGATAACTATGCATGAGATATACATGTTGAAAGTTGAAAGCAACTGCTGAAACTTAAATCTTCCTTTGTGTTGCTTTAAAACCTTCTATTAAGAATCTACTGCTTTATGAGTTAACTCTTATGCAAAACTTGTTGATGCTTGTCTTGAATGTACTATTCATGAAAAGTCTTTGCTATATGATTCAGTTGTTTAGTCATTATCTTTACCATTGCTTTGAATCACTTCATTCATCTCATATGCTTTACAATAGTATTGATAAAGATTATGATAGTAGCATGTCACTTCAGAAATTATCCTTGTTATCGTTTACCTACTCGAGGGCGAGTAGGAACTAAGCTTGGGGATGCTTGATACGTCTCCAACGTATCTATAATTTCTGATGATCCATGTTTATATTATTCCAATTGCTACATTTTTATATGCACTTTATATCATATTATGGCATTTATTGGACTAACCTATTAACAAGATGCCACAGTGCCAGTTTCTGTTTATTATGTCTGTTTATTGCGGAAAAGGCCCAAAAACCAAAGTGCTCGGAAAAATCCAGAAAAATCACAGAAATTCTATTTCGCCAGAAGACTCACGGAGCTAGAAGGGCCAGGCCAGAGGAGGCCCAGGGCCTCCTCCCCATCAGCCGGCGCGGCCAGGAGGGGGGCCACCCCACCCTATGGTGTGGGCCCCTCGGGACTCCACCGACGCTGCCCTTTCGCCTATATAATCCCTCGCGACGCGAAAACCTGAAATCAATCAATCATATTCCAGAAAGACTCCAGGGGCGCCGCCGCCATCGCGAAACCTAGTTTCGGGGGACAGAAGTCTCTGTTTCGGCACGCTGCCGGGACGGGGAATTGCCCCCGGAGTCATCTCCATCGACACCACCGCCATCTTCATCGCCATTGCTGTCTCCCATGATGAGGAGGGAGTAGTTCTCCCCCGAGGCTGAGGGCTCTAGCGGTAGCTATGTGGTTAATCTCTCTCTCCCATGTACTTCAATACAATGATCTCATGAGCTGCCTTACATAATTGAGATCCATATGATGAGCTTTGTAATCTAGATGTCGTTATGCTATTCAAGTGGATTTTACTTATGTGATCTCCGGAGACTCCTTGTCCCACGTGTGTAAAGATGACAGTGTGTGCACCGTGTGAGTCTCTTAGGCTATATTTCACAGAATACTTGTTCACTGGGTTATGATTTGAGTTGGATGTCTCTATGAAATTGTGGTTTGTTAGTACCTCCTATGAATGCTCACAGTGACAGCGTGGGGTGTTTATTAGTACTTGGGAATACATCTTTAAGGTTTGCTTTTGCAGCCCTACACGGTTAATTAGTGTTCGTTATCCAGTCAGAGAGTAATTCAGAATATCATAGGGAAGTTCTTATATTTATATTCCTTTATGATATCATTGTTGAGAGCAACCACTAGTGAAAGTATGATCCCTAGGCCTTGTTTCTAAGTATTGAAACACCGTTTCCAACAAGTTTTGTTACATGTTCGCTTGCTGCCATCTTTATTTTAGATTGCAATTACTACCTACAATCATCCATATTACTTGTATTTCACTATCTCTTCGCCGAACTAGTGCACCTATACATCTGACAAGTGTATTAGGTGTGTTGGGGACACAAGAGACTTCTTGTATCTTAATTGCAGGGTTGCTTGAGAGGGATATCTTTGACCTCTACCTCTCTGAGTTCGATAAACCTTGGGTGATTCACTTAAGGGAAACTTGCTACTGTTCTACAAACCTCTGCTCTTGGAGGCCCAAGCGTGCATAGACATCAACATGCTGGGTCTATATATATTAGTTTCTTGATGTAGGAGGTTATGCAATTATCTTCCATTCACCCGGTGATAAGGCCCACACACAATGGTTCCAGTAGGTCCTTTTATCAAGTCTACGTGGGTAAGTATGCGATTATGTAGGTCTTCCATACTTTATTTTCCTGGTGCTCATCTCTGCAAATTATGCCTTGGTCCATAAAAAAAAGTGGTGCCGATGAGATCGCAGATTTTAGGATGATCAATCTGAGTCATGCAATCATAAAATTCATTTCCAGGATGATGGCCACCTCCCAAGTTCATGTTCATCCGAAATCTGTGAGGCGTCTCTACCGCCCGCGCCATAAACCCACCTTATTGTTGAAGGTATAGATATAAATACGTCTTTGATTCGGTCAGACGATCTACCTGATGACTTCATGAGGTATACTGGATTTCCAACTCTGGTTTTGGGTTTTAAAAATTACATCTACATTTTGTGTTTTTTTTCACATTGGAGCATCGATGAAATAGGCTCGGTAGGGGGCAACAGTAGGGAATGCCTTCTCTTCACTTTCGTTTGTCATCAGCAGTGGGCAGGGCGAAGGTCATTGTTTTCTTAGCAATGATGCTTGTTTTAAATGTTGCTTCCCACATGATCCAACAAATGTTCTATACAAATTATGCAGTATTGTTAACTCATGGGCGATGTTGCAGAAAAGCCAACACATAAGAAATCTCGAGGGTGGCGTAGAGAAGTTGAAGGAGGGCGTGATCTCAGAAGTGTATGCGCGAAGAATGGTGTGATATGGTCTGTTTGCAAGGTTTGGGTGGTACCAGGCTGCGATTGAAATGGTCCTTTTGCATCGAGTCATGCTTTAAGTTGGTTCCGAGTGGATGGAAAATGTATGTAAACTTGGCTGTGTCTTGTAGGTTGGCTGCTTTTCTTACTTTCTTTCGATTTTGTTGCTTGTAAAATAATGGCAGTTTCTGTCATGAAAATCTATGAGAGGAGACATGTTTCGTAAAAAAAAAATGAGCAGGGTCAGTTGACAACTTGACATGTAGCTAGCAAGCGGTGGGCGGTCAACCTAAATGTTTCAGCCGCTGGAGTCGTCACCGCCGAGCTCACCCTCCTCCTCTAACATGTAGTGCTCTGTCGTATCGTTGTTCTGGACTTGCCAATCACTAGTGTTAGAGCAACTCTAACAGAACCCGTAAACCCCGCTGGAACCGAACTTTTCCGGCGGATTTACGGGTTCGGGCCGAATGTGTCGCAGATCAATGACCGAAAAGATGGGCCGGCCCGTAAAATAAGTTCAGGGGTCCGAACTAATCTCCGAACGGCCCCTATTAAAAGGGTTCGCGGAGGGGAGTTCGGGTCGCAAACCCTACTCCCCTCCGCCGTTCCTCTCCCTCCGCCGCCGCCAAGCACCATCTCCAGCGACCAATCCAGCGAGCCCTAGGTAGAAATCCACCGGCCGACGGTGGGCGATGGCGTCCCGAGGCGGCTCCACAGGCCGTGGCGCCGGACTGGGCGGCGGCGACTCGCCGCCGCGTCCGCCCGTCTTCCGCACCGAGGCGGAGCGGCGCAAATGGAACCGATCGGAGGGTGCGCGCAAGCGCAGCGCCCGCCGGTGGACAAACTGGGGGCTCATGCCCCCAGGGAAGCTCGCCAGGTACGACAATGCCGGCGAGGGCTCCTCGTCCGGCCAGTCAAGCCGCGCACCGCGGCTCCCCATCGCGGACAGCAGCGATGACGACGACCTCGTCCCCGCGCGGTCGCCCACCTTTTCCGCTGGGGACTATGTCCACGGCAGCGACGAGGAGGACGCCGTCCTCGCGCAGACCAAGCCCATCAGCGAGGCGGAGGCTCACCAGTGTTTCCGCCGGGAGGAGGCGGAAGCCGTCCGCCTCGTCCGTGAATACGAGGCGGCCCGCCGGGAGGCCCGCGTCCGCCGCGTCAAGCTCGAAATAGTCGAGCTTGACGCCGACGACGCGTGAAGCTCATCCTCGACAGCGTCGGCACCATCTGCCGCCGACACGCTGCGCCACCACCGGCACCACCACGCGCGTAGGCCACTTTATAGGCCGCATTTTGCTTATCTTAAGTAGCGCTCGCCGGTGTACCAGTACTATAGGTTTAATTTTACGAACAATGTATGTTTTGATGCTCAATCGGAGCATCAATTTGATGTGGAACTATGATCATCGCCGAATTTACCCGCGCCCTTTCAAATTCTGCTTTTCAGTTCCAGTTTACGGTTTCTAATCTGCGCCAATGCTAAATTCGCACGAACTATCGTTTTCGGAAGACTGAAAACCACTTTTTTGGTTTGCACTTTTTCGGGCTCTGTTAGAGATGCTCTTAGACAATGCACACGCCGAGCATGTCATTAGGATTTTCCACAAGGAAGTATACCTTCTCACCGGCAACACATCAACCTAACGAAAGTCCCATCCAGAAAAAAGGTTCAAATGCTTAAAAGGGGAAAAAGCTGGAGTAAATTTCACTAAAATGGGTTATTTGTGTCGATTAATACACAACAAGGGGTAAAAAGAAGCATTAAATCTTAATTCTTGGAGAATAAGAGCACTTTTATTTGTCGTTTATTTTTTTCGACAAAGAGTAGGCATTACGGATGCACACATCCAAAAAACAAAGAAGAATTACAAAAAAAAAAGTCCAGTGATCAATTCCTTGAAGAAGCGGCACTAACACCTCGAGGCAGCTCCCGTAGTCCAGTTTCTTCAAAAGCGACGCTTCCCCAAGAAGAAAACCGTGCACAAGCGCCGTTGTCTCCCAATCATAGATTTAGGTTTTCACCCCGAAGAAAGTCCTTGCTCTCAAAACAATGCCTTCAAAAAGGATATTGCGAGACACAACCAATTAAGGCCAGACCTTGAATTTTCAACCTAAAAGGTAATACTTGAACTTCGCCCGTGTTGCCGCCCTCACTGGCAAGCCACTGCTTCAAGTCACGAATCACCAAGTCTATTCCTCATCGCCCACCAGACTCAAACCACCATCGCTAGTCATCAGATCTCGGCTTCCATGACATTCTCCGCCAGCACCATGGAACGAGAACATGCCCCATGATATTAACAACCAGCAGAGCTTCGGAGCGCTCCCTCTGAAACCAAACGGTCAGAGAAAAAAGATGGGTGCGCACGACTAAATCCCACCCAATCTAGCCATCTCCAGGCATGAATCGTTAATTGGAGTTCGCCAGTGGAGCCTTCCGAAACAGAACACTTCAGTCAGATCAATGGTAACATCCATCTGGCGGCTCTTCATCTTGGAGCGAGTTGGAACCCTAGGACAGCCACCTTTATTCGAAACCAGGATAGGCAGCCCCCACACTACCTTTTGTCCGCACGCACTCCAAGTGTGCACTACTAGGAAAAGGCCTACCGCCGGCGAACCTAAAAGGCCCATTGCCGGTGCACCACGAGCCCGCCGGTGCGAACGCGCCGGTGATAAATGGCCACTGCCGGCGCACCAGGCAGTGCGCCGGCGATATGTCAGCTACTGCCGGCGCACCATCCAAGCTTCGCCGGCAAAGCCAAATTCCACCGGCGCACGTGCAGCTGCGCCGGCAGTAGGTCTTCCAGCACTGGCGCATGCCACGTGCGCCGGCAGTAGGGCATTTAGGTGCGCCGGTAATTATATTCGAAAATTCATTTTACAGCTTTTTTCTAGCATATTACAATACATATTTGACAGCAGTATATATTTACAACGCAGTTCATATTTAGACAGCATTACATGCAATATGAGAAGCACATAGAGAGCCAAGTTTCATTTCGGTATCAATACACAATTACGCAAGTCTCGTTCCGGAATGTGTTGATTCATACAACACATGTGCATATGCAACACCGAACGACGAAGTTTCACAAAGTTAGAAGTCTCGGTACATAGTCGTCACAAGTATCGTCATACACCTCACAATGTAGGTCCTAACCTAAACTACAATCACATAGAACATGACCAACATGGTCATGATGACCATCATCACGAAGGCCATGGTCTTCATCCGGTTCCTCCTCATGTCCCTCATCTCTCCCGCTAGATAACGGGCGTATCTTCCTTCCGCCTCCACCCTAGTGGGGTATCCCTTGTAGCTATTGCCGCTGAAACGGTGCACCTGTCTCCGACAGTCCTCCCAGTCGTCGTAGACTCCAGGAACCCTCCCCTTGTACACGACATATGTCGTCGGCATCTCCATTCACAAGACAAGTAAAACGTTAGTACCAATGCAATGAACAAGTGCCAACTCAAATAAGAGACAAGTAGTATGAACTAAATAGCATGTGCCTCATACTTTGTTGGTCGAAATAAATAATAACATACAGGGATGGGGTCGAGTGAGGCTAGGTAGGATGCACAATAGATTGATATTTGTGGCCATCACACCAAGCCTCACCGGCCCCACCCCGGAGTGTACAAGTGACCGAACATTTTAATCATCGGCCAATGCAATTAAGAAGTGCGAACTCAAATAGAAGACAAGTAGTACGAATTAAATAGCGTGCCTCATACTTTGTCGGTCGAAACAAATATTAACATCCAGGGATGGAGTCAGTGAGGCTAGGTAGGATGCACAATAGATTGATACTTGTGGCCGTCGCACCAAGGCTCACTGGCTCCACCCCCGAGTGTACGAGTGACCGAACATTCTAATCATCGGCGAACTCCAAATACGAGGCATGTAGTGGTCGAGTAAATGCAAATAATTATTAAGCTATGTACGCCATAATCTTGAAATATATAGCAAAGTAAATGAAACTATAGACACATGTTCACATGCACATTCATACAACTAAATAAAAGCAACTAGTCGATTCTATGGGAATATATAGCAATTATTACGAGTACGGAAGTTCAAGGACATATCGTTCAAGCTTTAGCAAGTGTTCCCGTCGTAGGATCAGGTTGTACGCCTAGGGGGAATGGACGGCAGCCCTCAAGCGAGTTGAACGGCCTCTCATCACGCGACATCTCCAAGCGGAGTTCTATCTCGTCATTAGGTGGTAGACCGTAGCCGTAGAAGAACTCGCCAGACCTATTGTTGACATCCTGCAGGATTATCGTACAAATGAACTGCTGGATGCGACCCCAGTTCTTTCTAATCTCTCTATCAGGGACATCCGCCATGTTTGCAAACCTGTTTCTGAGATTCTCTGGCAGCAACATGTCATCTGCGTACTTTATGTACTCCTGCATCCGAAGGATGGCGTACCACGCGTCCATCCCATTGTCGGGCGTCGATCGCCCGAGGCAGGGGAAGTTGATTGTGTGGGTTAAGACCAAGCCTCCTCGGGATTTCCTCTCTACTTTGAGGGGCCTCGACTTGTTGGCGAAGCCGGTGAGAGCATCATTGAGAAGGGCCTTGATGTGGGTGTAGTCTTTCTTGTGGTCCCTACCCGAGTCGAGATAGACTGCATGCGAGTGTTGCGGGTGCACGACGATGAGGGTGCAGAACTTGTCTCTGCGGAAAACACACGGATTAACCTTTGGAAATGAAAATGGAGATATAGGATAGAATGGTAATGGGGGACTAGCGAGTGATTACTTACTCTGGGAAGTAAGGGATGAGAATGGCGCCCTTTTTAATGTTCGCCAGCATGAAATCCTCGACCTGCTGGGTGGCAATCGCCCGATCCCCGGCGTTGCGGATGATGCTCTCCCGCATATAGAAGGGGTCCATTATCGCGATGGTCGGCGTCTCCTCCTTAACAATCTGGGAAGACAAGCTAAGAGCAACTAGGCGAACCACACTAAAGTGGAGCGCTTGCATGCGATAGATGTCTGAAGATGTCGTTGAACCGGATGAAGCACAAGTCCGCGGGGTACTTCTCGACGAAGTTCATGCCAGTTGGCACCTTCGCCACCAAGAGAGGGTAACCAGGATCTTTTGATTTGAGAAGAAGGTTCTCCACATGCAAGACAGTCTCATGCAAGCTCCTCATATCCGGGGTGAGTTTCTTCACGACATGCTCCGGCAGCATCGGTTGACCCAAGTGATGCGGAGGTCGCCAATTGTTTGGCAACTTGTCAAGGAGTGGGACCTTGTCCTTGGATTTGGCCGCCGCCGCCTTGTCTTGGGCGTCCTTCTTATTTTGCCTCTTCCTCTTCTTGGGTTGTACTGATGGACCCTCCATCGCCGTAGTGGCCGTAGCACGGAGTGTGTTTGGGCTCAACATATTTTTGACGGCGGCGGTGGTGACCTCCTCAGGATTTTCCTCCTCAGCCGTTTCTTGAGAATCGAACAGCTTCTTGGAGCATACATATTTCAAGGCCGGCGCATCCTCATGGACAACTTGTGAAGACGTAGGAATATCCCATTGGAAGTTGTCACGTTCGTATTCCTCGGCCTCCGGCGCAGCTGGGCTGTTGTGGTGGGGCGCCGACCTCCGGCGCAGCTGGCCGTTCCGGTGGGGCGATGACCACGGGCGTCGGCCGGCCGTCGTGGAGGGACGCTGACATGTGGCACCGCAAGGTGCTTGTCTTTGCTTGCCGTCGACCCCGAGTAGGTGTTGATCCGAATTAGGGTCTTCGGCCATAGCAGTACCCAACCCTTCGGTGGAGGCCAGATTCAACGGGCTATCGTCATCGGCACCATGCGGTTGATTAGGAGGAAACAAATCCTCATAGCCCGGTAACGCCCGATCCACTTCAACCCGGTAAACATCATCCGCCATATCTCGTGTGTGCCACTTCTTATCCAGGGGCCGAAGAATGGACCCCTCGCGACGTCTTTGAGTTCGTCGTTTACTCTCATCGGGAAGGTGCATGGCGTTGAGAGCGCCTGCGAGAACATGTGTATGGCGTTAGAGAGAGGGCAAGGATGAGGAAACTAATATATTAACTTGATGTACACATTAGTTAATTACCGTGAGGGCGTTGAGCTCGGCTAATGTCGACGGGCCAGCACATGCGGCGGCGGGCGTGCAAGTGACGGAGGGGCTGCTACCCGGCATGGACGGTGAATTCCTAGCACCAGCGACATTGCCGGCGGCCGGAGGAGTCTCCATTATAACATTGTCATTGCCGGCGGCCGGAGGAGTCTCCATTATAACATTGTCATTGCCGGCGGACGGCGGCGCCATCGAGTTGCTGCCGTCGAAGCTAACCACTTGCATTTCCGGGGGGGGGCTTGTTTGCCACCCTCATACCACGCGCGTAGAGCGTTGAAATCTGCTTGGACTGAAGCGGCGACTTCAGCTTTGACTTCAGGTACGAGTGTAGCTTTGAGTTGCGGTACCAGTTGCGGTACCAAACCAGCTTGGACTTGGGCTAGGATTGAATCCCTCATTTCCTCCGCCTCCCGCTGCTTCCTCTCATTGCGCGCATTTTTATCGGCCGCAGACGACAAGCCGTAGTGATCATGCTTGTGGCCTGTACCGGCGCCAGCCACACGGCCTCTATGCGGCCTTCTCGTAGGTGAATGCTCATTGACGATGTTTAGCGCCCGTACAAGAGGCTTGTCCCATGCTACCCTGCCCGTCGACGCCTGGGACGAGGAGCCTTCGTCACCTTGTTGAGAAAGTCTTTGTCTTTCTTCTTCCTGCGGAAGAAACGTGAACCATTTAGAAATGTTGCTACTATTATATGAACGATACTTGATCTAATAAAACCGGTAAATTGCTTACCAGTTTTTTCTCCAACGACAGGACCTTCTGGTCGTTCGTGAACCAAATTATGTCGATTACGACCTTGGGGTCCGTGACAAGTTCCCCGGTTAGTTTCTTCTTATGGTACCGTGACCTGATGAATCTTCTTTCAAGCGGGTCCTTGTACTTGAGCCAGGGGTTCTCAATGCCGGCATTTACATACGCCTCGTCCTCCTTCGCCCAATAGGGCTCCTTTCCCTCGTACCCACGGCTCCCAAGGTTGTGGTTGCCGATGTTAAGCTCCCGCATTTCCTTCCCCCACAACTTGCGATTCTTCGTCGCTTGTAGCTCTTCATTGGCCACAAAAGCATCAAAGTCCGCCTGGGAGACATGCGGAAAGGCAGAGTGGACCTCTTCGAAACCTTTGCCGTCAGCAATCATCTTCCGCACCATGTACTTATAGCTGCTGAGGTGTTTGGTGAACTTCAAGAGGGCTTGTGAGTTCACAATGTTCTTGGATTCATCAGTGGAGGCGTAGTCGCCTAGGAACTTGTATCGTTAGTGCAACCTCGCAATGAGCTGGGCTCGCAAATGCACTTTGCTCTCAGCTCGGAGATCCGTGTCGTTGAGATTGATGACCTCTCGGAGGATACATGCCAGTTGGTTGCCGTACCCCTTGGCAACATCCTTAGGCTCCACCGGCAAACCACTGGTGGGGTCCACCTCTTTGATCGTGTCTCTCGCCGGTGCCGACCGTGTTTTGGCGCCTTGCCTTCCGCGGCCTCTTGGCTCCACTTGTCCCGGTGGCAGTACTCCCGGCGGCGCCGCTAGGATCGTCGCCGCTTGTCTCGCCGCCACCCCCGGCGGCGCCGGTTGCCTCATCGCCGCTAGGCTCGTAGGTACTACCCCCAGCGGCGCCGCTTGCCTCGTTGCCGCTCGACTCGTCGGCACTACCCCCGGCGGCATCCTCCATCTCATGGTCCTCGTCGCCGCCAACACCAGCGGCCTCGGCATCCTCCTCCGTCCTAAAGAAGTGCCTATTGTAGTGCTCCTCTAACTCTTCTTGAGACGACATGGTGGCTTGCACTAATAGAAGATGAAAAAGAGTTAGAATTCACGGAAAAATTCGGCATGACCTTTGCTAAAAATTGGTCATGCCGAGTGCTAGAATTGCCGGAACGGAAATGAATCGACATTCCGGCACTCAATAGCAACTCAATCCCTGTAACAGAAATGCAAACATATAAATGCCATAACCATAACCATGCCATCACCATAACCATCACCATATAAATTACAGTAGCATTTCAGCATATACATTACAGTGGCATTTTACATCAGCATAAAAATAACACTTGACAGCATCCATTTAAAACCAGAAAAGGAAATATTTGCAACTTAACACTTTAAATCCCATTATCGCTAGCATAGCAAGAGCTAGCAACTTAGCATTACTGCTTATTTACATAAACAAATGAAATATTTGCAACTTAACACTTTAAATCCCTGGCACCTACTGAGAACCTTGCATACTAGCTACTGCTAGTAAACCTACTGCTAGCAAATTAAGAAATGAAGTAAATCCCTGGATCAGTAGCATGCACAAGGAAAGCTGACAAGTGAAAAATAAACTAAATTTTAGCTACTGCAAGTAAAATCAATTTTGAACCAAACCTCTATTTCATTTTCTTTTTTTGGCAGTTAGGTAATGATGCATTTTCATTTTGAACCAAATTTATTTACAACCGAGTGAGCATGCATGAGCATTTTGAACCAAACAAAATACACATTTCAGCAACAACAACGAGTAGCGTAGCATGACCGATAGGAGTAACATGTAAAGCATTTGCTACCGCATTTCATCATTTAAAGCAAATAGCAACTAGCATAGCACCAATTTAAATCCTAAATCATTTAATACACATGTATACAGAGTTATTTAGCTTTGGCATGGTTTTGAAATGTGACGAGTAACATGAGCATGAGCATGAGCTTTTTTTGATAGTAGCATTTCACCGGAGAGCAAAACCTAAATGAGAACCAATTTTTATCATTTGTCCTAAACAAGCAACTAGACCTGCTGCATTTTAAATCCTAAACCAGAGAACTATTTTAAATGAACCAGTAGCATTTCCAGAAAATGAATTAAACACTAAAGTGCTGATTTCATCATTTTTTTAAATGAACCAGAGAATGAACCCTACACTAAACCAGTAGCTACAGCATTTTTAAAAAATTTGCATTGGGTAAATGCCCCATCTGCAAGCATCTGAGCATGAAGTTCAATAGCAAAACCAATTTAGCGAAGAGGTAAATGCCCCATTTTATTTTCAAAATGCAAGCATTTGCAAGCATCTGAGCATTATTTTAACCAACTGCTAGCATTCAAAAAATGCTAAGGAAAAACAATACTGCTACTGCTAGCATTTGAACCTACTGCTAACATGAATTAAACCCTAGCAACCTGCAACTAAAATCATTTTCTTGTTTGAACCAAACCTCTGTTCATTTTTCTTTTTTCATGTTTGAACCAAACCTCTGTTCATTTTGTTTTTTCCTACCGCAACCTCGCAACTAAATCAAGTGGCATATATATGGTTCATTTTAGTTTCAAACAAGAGAGCATACAACATACAGAGCTTGTACCCACTTATAATAGCATGGACTGCAACAACAAGATTATCCAGAAATTCTTCTATGCACCAACAATATCATGCATTATTCCAATATCAGCCATTCTTCTATGAACAAAAAGATACAAAACCAGAGAACAATACTGCTAGCATTTGAAGCTACTGCTAGCTTTTCAAACCAATTTTAGCATTCAAACTTCCTTTTTGGGCAATTTCGTTGGACATCAAATTTAAATTAAGTAAACAAACTTCCTTTTTTGCTACTGCTAGCAATTAACCTCCTTATAAGCTGATATATTTCAATGAACCAGAGAATTGATGGACAGAACAGGAGGGGATCGAGCATACTGCAAGCATTTAAATGAACCCTAAATCATCAATTTCATAGCAATGCAGGGTACAGGAGGGGATCGAGCATCAATTTGAACCAATTTCATAGCAATTGGAAGAAATTTGAACGGGAAGGGGAGGGGAGAGGGAAGGGGAGAGGGAAGCTCACGGTGGCGGCAGCGTGGTCCTCCTCCAACGGCGGCGACAGAGTGTTCCTCCTCCAACGGCGGCGGCAGCGTGGTCCTCCTCCGACGGCGGCGGCAGCGTGGTCCTCCTCCGACGTCCCCTACTCCAATGGCAGCGGCGGCGTGTATGGGGCAGGTGGTGGGGGCTGGTGGAGGGGGATGGTGGCGAACGGTCGAGGACGGTGTGGCGGGGCAGTGAAGCTCACGGCGACGCTCACGGTGGCGGTTAGGGTTTGTCGTCGATGAATTGTGAATGGGGAGGGAGAAAGGTAGTCTCGTGTGCGGTTAAGTCCCAAGTATACACGGGGTACACATATTGCCGGCGCACCAGGGCTTTGGTGCGCCGGGGACAGTGGACCCCGGCGCACCAAAGCCCCGGTGCGCCGGCAATAAGTGTACCCCGTGTATACCGGGACTTGGCCCGGATCACATGCAATGACCTCCCCAACTCATATTTTCTTTTGTTTTTCTTTATTTCTTTTCCGGCCTTTTCTATTATATTTATGTTCTTATCTTTTCAAGATAATAGCCAAGAAATATGCATGAGTTATATATGCAAAAACAATTTCAAAATCTTAATTAGGCATTACAAAAAAATATGAGTTATATATACATACACAAAATATTGACCAACACAATATTAATTAGTCATACATAAAATATTGGCCATGACCATATGAGTAGTTATGAATTACACAAAATATGAGTTATAGATTGCAAATAAAGTTTTACATCATCGATTGAGAAGAGTGTTTCGCTTTCTTCTTGCTTTTCTTGCTCGTCGTTGAATAATTTAGCCCCGTGTCGTGACTTCTTCTTTTGAAGGGTCGACCCGACCTCGGTAGCGTGGTCCTCGCTTCTTCTTGTGGTGTATGTTGTGTCTTCGTCCTCGGATTCTTCCATCATTGGGTCTCCGACTTGTCCTTCGAAGTCTTCCTCGTTGGCGACTCCATCCATTCCGACGATGGTCCTCTTGCCTCTCCTCACGATAACACGGCTAGGCCTGGATGGGTCGGTTATGAAGAAGCATTGGTGCACGTGTTCTGCCGGTACCCATGGCTCATTCTCGCGCGGTGGCGTTCATGGACTTTGATTTGTTGGTTTCGGGTAGAAACATGGTGGTGAAATACCGGTCTTCTTTTGTGACGCTCTTAGCCCATCTGATACGGAACATCGGCACTTTCTCCCCAGCGTAGCTAAGCTCCCAGATTTCCTCGATTCTTCCGTAGTATCTAGTCTTTATGTCACCCGTCCAGGAATCCATCGTTACTCCTGAGTTCTGGTAAACACTATTCTTATCTTTTTCTTCCGTGTAGAATGTGTACCCGTTGATATCGTACGCTTGGTAAGTCATGATGTTGGGCGCGGGGCCATGTGACAAGGCCAATACTAGTTTATCCTTGTCAGAATCCATTGGTGGGGGATTAGCATCAATGTGGTCTTTGAACCAGTGCGCGAAAGAGGAGTTGTGCTCTCTCGTATATTTCTGCTTCGTCATCATCGGCTTGCCACTGTTCTCTATCATGGTTTTGTGCTCTTTCAACCAAGGATCGATCAAGTCAATGTGTTGTAGCGCTACTAAGTTGGCCCTGTCAAAGTCGGAAGTCCGACCGGACATGTGCACGTGCAGTTCCTTCCTTCCATTTTTGTGGCCTACTCCCTCGAACCTCGCGGAGGTGCTTGTTTTGAGGCAAACCAACAGGGTCCTCGATGTCTAGATAATTCGTGCGAAAGAGATGCACTCTTCGGTGAGCCAGCCCCGGACGATGCTTCCATCCGGATGTGACCTGTTACGAACGTATCCTTTAATGACCCCATTCATTCTTTCAAACGGCATCATGTTGTGTAAGAATGCCGGCCCTAGACCGACGATATCATCCATGATATGGATCAACGGATGGACCATCACGTCAAAGAATGCAGGCGGGAAGTACATCTCCATCTCACATAGGATCACCACGATCTCTTCCTCGGAGCCTTGCGAGTTTCTTCACGCTTATCGACTTCCGAGTTATGACGTCGAAGAAGTTACAGAGCCCAGTCAGCGTAGCACGGACATGGTCATCCATTATACCTCGGATTGCAACCGGAAGAATCTGCGTCATCATCACGTGACAGTCATGAGACTTCATGCCGCTGATGTTTCGTTTCTTGGGGTCGATGTATCTGCTTATTAGCCCGGAGTAACCGAAGGGCACTCTGACTCCTAGAAGGCAATTGAAAAATTGATCGACCTCGGCCGGACTAAAAGTGAAGCAGGAGGGGGGACAGTAATAGTCTGGCTGCTTAATCCTTTTGCGCTTCTGACCGCCGTCCGCCTCCTCCTCCGACTGTCCCTCTTGGGCCGGCGGGATCTGAAGCTCTTCCCTGATGCCCAAAACTTTCAGGTCGTGTCTTGCTTTCGGCCCATCTTTGGTCCGGTCCGGCATGTTGAGAAGAGTGCCAAGCAAGCTCTCGCACACGTTCTTTGTAATATGCATGACATCAAGGCGAGTGAGGTGTATCGAGAATTTTCCAAGACGGCAAGTCCCAAAACACGGACCTCCTTTTCCATACACCAATGAGCGGCGTCGTTTCCTTTTTCTTCTTCTTCTCTCCAGGCTTTTGACGAATCTTTCCTGGCGCAGGGCACTCCTTCCAACCTTTCAGTAATGTATCGATCTCTTCGCCGCTCTTCTTACGTGGAGGTCCTCGGTGTTCATTTGTACCATCGAACAGATCTCCACGCTTTCTCCACGGGTCAGTCTTCTGTAGCCACCTTCGATGCCCCATGTAAACTGTTTTCGAAGAGCCGGGATCCTTACCAAGCTGCAAAAACATCGTCTCTTCCATGCACCTGACACATGCCTTGTGTCCATGGCACACCTGGCACGAAATGTAACCGTATCCGAGGTAGTCCTGCACCGTCGTGATCAACGCGGCTCTCAAAGGGAAATATTCTTCCGCGACGGCGTCCCATGTATCTACCCCTTCCTCCGCCCACAACGTTTCAAGCTCCTCCTTTAATAGTTCGAGATACATGTTGATATCGTTTCCTGGCTGTATCGGCCCTTGAATTAGCATACTCATCCGTATGTACTTCCTCTTCATGCACAGCCAGGGCGGGAGGTTGTAGATCCATACAAACACGGGCCATGTGCTATGTGTGCTGCTCGGTTTCCGAACGGATTGAATCCGTCCGTGCTCGCACCCAACCTGATGTTTCTGGGATCTGCCCCAAAACTTCCGAATTCATTGTCTAATGCTTTCCACTGGCTTGCATCCGAAGGGTGCGTCAGCACTGGGTGCGCAATCCGCTCTTCATCATTCAACACCGCCTCCTTTCTTTCTGCGTGCCAGCGCATGAGCTTTGCTTCTTTGCGGTCCGCGTAGAACCGTTGAAGCCGGGGGCGAGCGGGAAGTACCACACAACTTTCCGAGGAGCTTTCTTCTTCCCTTTCTTGTACCGTTCAGCTTCACACACAGGACATTTGGTCTTGTCCATGTGCTCCTTGCGATACATGATACAGCCGTTGATGCAGGCGTGATACTTTTCGTGGGGTAAGTCGAGAGGGCACGTGATTCTCTTGGCCTCGGCTAGACTACCAGGACACGTGTTCCCGGCAGGAAGGAGATCTTTCACGTATTCCAGGATGTCGTCGACGCTTGTGTCCGTCCATCCGTGTTTCGCCTTCATCTGCAACACATCGAGAGCTACTCTCAAGCGAGACTCCCCCAACCCGCGACCTCGAGTCGTACAACGGAGTATTCGAGTCTATCTCGAGTTGCTCAAGCTTTGATTTCCGCTTGGCGCCTTTCGTCTTTTCGAGAAGCAGATCTTGAAGATGAGGGTCCCGCACGACTGAAGCTAGCGGCACCTCTTCGTCGTCGTCAAGGTTATTGTCGTTGTCAAGGTTATCGTCCTGTGCGACAAGCTCTTCATCGTCATCAATATCATGATGCCCTCCTTCTTGCCGGCCATTATTACCACCTGCTGCCGTCGCCCGATTGACCTCCGCGCCATCATCACTCATCCATTGAGTGTGTCCATGCATGAAACCATTAGTGAGCAGGTGCCCCTGCAATTTGCCTGAATACGGGTCAAACCATTTCCCTCGTTTGCATCTCCGGCACGGACACAATACCTCCGTGCGGTTATTTTCATACATGTCGATGATCGCGTGTTTCAGATATCTCATCACGATGCTTTCACTCATCTCGATAACCATTATCGCCTGCATGGTAAGATTACATAATTGATTAGAACCATGCATCCGTTGGTAGTTTTCACGGAAAATTTCGGCATGACCTTCCTACACGGTAGGACATAGGAGCGCCAGAAATGTGCCGAAACGGAAACTTAAAGAATCAACATTTCGGCGCAACGTTGGCAACTCATTTTCAACGTCAACACACACAAGCACAAGCACAACATATATATGCCACACACGAGAGCTTTGCTTCAAATGTCCAACATACGTTGATTTCATTCCTCAATTTGTTCATTAATCACCTATTTGTTTGATATATTCGTCAACGAGATCGAGACGTCGCGCCGCTACCACGGCGTATGGAAGCCGACTTTCTAGATCTAGATCTAGATTGAGCGGTCAATGCGGGATAGTAGATCTAGATCTACATAGGGGGATGTGGGAGATGCATGTAGGAAGGGAAGATTTGGTAAAAAAATATGATTTTGTTTGGTCAAATTGGCTAAATTTGGGGTAGAAATGGGCAAAAAATAGGTGGGTTGGGAGAAGGGTCGGGTTGTGTGGAGGAGTGGAGTGGTAGTAGTGGGGGAGTGGTTGTTGAGCAGAAATAACTGCCCAGGTTACTGCCGGCGCACCGGGGCATGGGTGCGCCGGCGAACATAGCCCTTTCGGCTATATCACCCCCGGGCCAGGCCCAAGAATCATTGCCGGCGCACCAGCCCAGGGGTGCGCCGGCAATAGTGCTTCCTGCCGGCGCATCCCTGGGCTGGTGCGCCGGCAATGATTCTTGGGCCTGGCCCGAATCGGCCGCGGCCATGCCAGGATTTATCCCCGGCGCGTCTTTTCAGGTGCTGCGCCGGCAGTAGTGCTACATCGCCGGCGCGGCTGCAAAGTGGTGCGCCGGCAACAATTTCCACCGGCGCACATCCTAGGTGGTGCGCCGGCACCACTTGCCTCCACCTATAGGCTTTTTCCTAGTAGTGGTGGAAGCAATACACCAATGGCATGCCAGCGGAGAAGCCACGGTCAGCGTTGCCTGCAAGCAACCGCCAAGACCACGAGCTTGTCCCCCCGCAGACTCTCCAGGCGCATCACCTCCAAACCCCGGTCACCGCACCGTCCACCATAGCCATGGCGACCGCCGCCAACAAGATCCAATAGGGCCGCCGCCCGAGATCCCGCACCCGCCTAGCTCATCGATGATGACACCACCTCGGTGCCCATGCGTCAGCGTAGCCAGGTGCCGCCATGCTGCCCACAACCTCGACGACAAGCCTGAAGTCCGCACATGACGGATCCGGGTCCGCCGAAGGAAGCCATGGGGCGTGGCCAACAGGCAGCACCAACGACCCATCCATCGAAGCGGGATCACTGTTGGAAGGCCGCGGCACCTCGCCGCCGCCGATGCTCGGTATCGTCACCGCTGCCGCGAGATCGACTGGTCGCCGCCCAGAGAAGGAGGCCCTGCCTCCGCCGTCAAATGCGTAGGCTTTGCCCCGCGTGGAATCCCGGCGGCAGCGAGGAGATGAGGGTTAGGGTTGGGGCAGAGGAGCAGGGGAGCAGCGGCTACAGGAAATACTATCAGATAAGCTCCGTAATATCTCTCTCTCTAGTAGTCTTAGTTTCTGTTGGCTATGTCAAGTCTTTTTTTTCTTGTTACTCCCTAGATTAATGATAAAAGGAAAATAATTTGCATGTTTTCAAATAAAAACAATACCCCATACATCGTAAATCTAGCAATATGGTTGTTCCTTGCAAATTTTCTACCTGGTAATAATAGTAAATAAAAAATTACATGCGAGTAGATTAAGTGTGGCAGCATTACCAACCGGGTTTGGCGGCATTCGCATGCCGACAAGGTTGGAATTTTGCTGGATGTTAAGAAAACATTCATTTACTTCAAGTACCCAAGACTGTCCAAAAGGAGTACATCTAATCCTAACAACCACATGCCTTGATGATTCTCTGATCACACGGTTGACCTTCTCTACTCCCTAGGCCATCCATCTCACCTGCAAATAAAAAATGCACTAACAAACATCCGATCACCAGTAGTTCACCACACAAAACACACAGGCTGGTGCCCTATATATATGCATGTCCGTAGACAAATGCACCGAAATTACAAACTGTATAGGTTGTCATATTGTCTCATTCCGCGACCGCGACACTGTCCAAAGTTCCCTTTTGCCTTTGAGAAAATGTAGCTCAGAACTAAATGTTCAGGCCGGAATGTAATAGCTTGGACTGTGGGAAACACTAGTGGAGAAGAGGCCTTTGGACCCAAGCAAATGACCCACTGCTGAACCAAACCGGGTCCAATGCCCCCATTGGACCCGGTTCGTTTCTGCCCAGGACGACCCCACCCGCTGGCGCGCTGTCCTGTAGCGGCCTTTGGACCCGGTTTGTCATACAAACCGGGACCAAAGGTCCACCCGCAGGGCGCGGCAGGCCGTGTCAGCTCGGGGAACCCTTTAGTCCCGGTTTGTATGACAAACCGGGTCCAAAGGCCCCCTCTCGGCTATATAACCTTGCCCTTGCCCAAGTGTGAGCCACACTTAGCCATTTTTTCACTATCTTCACAAGAGGGTGTATTGCTCTCCTCTCTTCTTCACATGCACAAGAGGTGTTTGATGAAATGCTTAAGAGGATTTGCCACTTGAGTTTACACAAATCAAGCCACACTTAACTTGCTTTTTTCTTCTTCATCGAGGTTAACAACTTTATCCTTTTCATCCGCAATTGATAAAATGCATGTGTATATATACATCGTGATGTTCTGTAATGGTTTTGATCAGCTTAATTATATCATGCGGATGAATCGGCAATGGATGTACATTGACCGACGGTTTGACGAGTTCATCGCGGGCCTGGATAATTTTATGGCCGTGGCGTTGGCAAACAAACATGGTGGCTTCATGTATTGTCCATGTGTGGACTGCAAGAATACCGTAAATTACGCTCGCTCGAGTCTCATTCACAGCCACCTTCCGCGATCCGGTTTCATGCCCGAGCTACTATTGTTGGACCAAGCACGGAGAAAGAGGGGTTATGATGGAAGACAATGACGAAGAGGAAGAGGATGATGACGGTTATCCCAATTTCCCCGAATACGATGATACTCGCGGAAGGCAATGAAGACAATGAAGTAGAAGATCAAGAGGCACCGAGATGAGCCTCGCTGATGATGATCTTGGCCGGGCCATTGCTGATGCAAGGAGAGAATGTGAAACTGAAAAGGAAAGGTTGGCCTTCGACAAGATGATAGAAGATCACAACAAATTGTTATACCCAACTTGCGAAGATGGCCATAAAAAGCTAGGCAGCACACTGGAATTGTTGCAATGGAAGGCAGAGAACGGTGTCACTGACTCGGGATTTGGAAAGTTGTCTGACAATAATTAAGAGGAAGCTTCCAAGGGGTAACGAATTGCCCGCCGAGACGTACGAAGCGAAGAAGATTGTCCGCCCTCTAGGATTAGATGTGCAAAAGATACATGCATGCATTAATGACTGCATCCTCTACCGCGATGAGTACGAGAATTTGGATGCATGTCCGGTGTGCACTCGCATTGCGGTATAAGATCAGACGAGATGACCCTGGTGATGTTGAGGGCGAGCGCCCCAGGAAGAGGGTTCCTGCCAAGGTTATGTGGTATGCTCCTATAATACCACGGCTGAAACGCTTGTTCAGAAATAAAGAGCATGCTAGGTTGTTGCGATGGCACAAAGAAGACCGTAAGAAAGACGTGATGTTGAGGCACCTGCTGATGGCTCCCAATGGAGAAAAATCGATAGAGAGTTCCCAAACTTTGCACAGGATGCAAGGAACTTACGGTTTGGTCTCGGTACGGATGGCATGAATCCTTTTGGAGAGCAGAGCTGCAGCCATAGCACTCGGCTCGTGACTCTTTGTATATATAACCTTCCTCCTTGGTTGTGCATGAAGCGGAAGTTCATTATGATGCCGGTGCTCATACAAGGCCCGAAGCAACCCGGGAACGACATTGATGTGTACCTGAAGCCATTAGTCGAAGAACTTCTACAGCCTGTGGTCCCTAGCAGGTGTACGTGTGTGGGACGAGCACAAGCAGGAGGAATTTGACCTAAGAGCGATGCTTTTCGTAACCATCAATGACTGGCCTGCTCTTGGTAACATTTCAGGACAGTCAAACAAGGGATACAATGCATGCACACACTGTTTACATGAGCTCGAAGGTGATTATTTGGAAAAAGGTCAGAAGGTCGTGTACCTGGGGCATCGTCGATTTCTTAGGCTTACCCATCCCGTAAGAAAGAAAGGCAAGCATTACAACGGTGAGGCTGATCACCGGAGGAAGCCTCCCCATCGTGATGGTGTTGATATATTTGGTATGGTCAAGGATCTAGATGTAATATTTGGAAAGGGTCTCGGCGGACGGTCCGTTCCGAATGACGATGCCGGACACGCGCCCATGTGGAAGAAGAAATCTATATTTTGGGATCTACCCTATTGGGAAGTCTTAGAGGTCCGCTCTTCAATCGATGTGATGCACGTGACGAAGAATCTTTGCGTGAACCTGCTAGGCTTTACGGGTGTGTACGGGAAGACAAAAGATACACCGAAGCACGGGAGGACCAGCAACGTTGGAAAGACCCCAAAAAGCTGCATGAGAGAGTTAAAGGACGTCATTTATCCAGCCTACGCTCTTACAAAAGCAGAGAAGGAAATATTTTTTGAATGTCTTAGCAAGTATCAAGGTCCCGTCCGGCTTCTCCTCCAATATAAAGGGAATAATAAATATGGAGAAGAAAACATTCCAGAACTTGAAGTCTCATGACTGTCACGTGATAATGACACGGTTGCTTCCGATTGCATTGAGGGGCTTCTACCGGAAAATGTTCGATCTGCCCATTGTGAAGCTATGTGCATTCCTCAATGCAATTTCTCGAAGGTAATAAATCCGGAAATTCTACCGAGGTTGCGGAATGATGTGGTCCAATGTCTCGTTAGTTTTGAGCTGGTGTTCCCACCATCCTTCTTCAATATTATGACACATCTCCTCGTTCACCTGGTCGATGAGATTTCCATTCTCGGTCCTGTGTTTCTACACAATATGTTCCCCTTCGAGAGGTTCATGGGAGTCTTGAAGAAATATGTTCATAACCGTGCTAGGCCAGAAGGAAGCATCTCCAAGGGCTATGGAACAGAGGAGGTCATTGAATTCTGTGTTGACTTTATTCCTGACCTTAAGCCGATTGGTGTTCCTGAATCGCGGCATGAAGGGAGACTAAGTGGAAAAGGCACGCTAGGAAGGAAATCAATGATATGTAGGGACGGGATTTCTTTGACTCAAGCACACTACACAGTCCTACAAAGTTCCACCTTGGTGGCTCCATATATCGGTGACCACAAGAACTTTCTACGCTCCCAGAACCCAGGGCAGTCGAACGATTGGATTAGACGTGAACACATATCGACTTTCGGCGGTTGGTTGCAAAAACATCTCCTGAATAACAAACATATTGAAGATCAGTTGTACTTGCTGGCCCAGACACCATCTTCGACTCGTAGTGACTTTCCAAGGGTACGAGATAAATGGGAATACATTTTACACGATCGCCCAAGATAAAAAGAGCACCAACCAAAACAGTGGTGTCCGCTTTGATGCAATAATGAATGAAGGCCCAAATGACACATATTATGGTTACATAGAGGATATACGGGAACTTGAGTATGGACCTTCTTTTAAGGTCCCTTTGTTTAGGTGCAAATGGGTCAACAAAACAGGAGGCGGGGTTCAGGTAGACAAGTTGTATGGAATGACAACAGTGGATCTCAACAATCTTGGGTATAGAGACGAACCATTCGTCCTAGCCAAGGATGTGGCCCAGGTTTTCTATGTGAAGGATATGTCTAACAAACCAAGAAAAAGGAAACATAAGGAAATAAATACATCAAACGATGAGCCAAAGCGCCACATAGTTCTTTCTGGAAAAAGAAACATCGTGGGAGTGGAGGACAAGACAGACATGTCAGAAGATTATAATCAGTTTGATGAAATTCCACCCTTCAGAGTGAACATTGATCCAAGCATCAAGTTAAATGATGAAGATGCTCCATGGTTACGGCCGAAGAAGATTAATTAAATGATGAAGATGCTCCATCATCAAGTTAATTGAAGAATGTTCATGGCACAAATGAGTATCTCAACATGGCAATCAATTTCCCATTTATTTTTGTGTAATCATGTAACTGTATGTAAGATATTAAAAGTGGAGATGCGCCACGGGAGATTTCCCAACCCTTTCCCCAACACTGTTAGATGAGATGTAGTCGTTCAGGGCTTGGCAAGGCGTATCGATGCTCCTTTTATAGGCACGGCACCTCTTCTACTTTGTCTTGTTCCTTCGACGAGGCGTCGTGCGCTACATGCTTTATCTCATCGAGCAGTGCGTCCACCCATGCGTTCTTATCCTGCCGACATCTTTAGTCCCGGTTGTACCCACCAGCCGGGACTAAAGGTTACCCACACGTCCTTATCCCACCGACAGTTTTGTTAGATGACACAAAAAGGATCTTTAGTCCCGGTTGTACCCACCAGCCGGGACTAAAGGTTACCCACACGTCCTTATCCCACCGACAGTTTTTGGCGCCACCGCGTTCCCGCCTATTTTTCTTCCCGCGCTTTCCACTCGCTTCCCGCCTCCGTCCTCCCGCCATTTTTTCACTATATATATGTTGGCTTGGCCTCCATTTACATATCACATCTAGACTCATATCTGCAAACCTCATCACCAGGTCACATGGCTTCCATCGTATCTCTAACCCTCCGGGAGGCGGAGGCGCTTTGCGCATCAAACTACCCCTGCCCGCCGGGCTACCGCGTCCCTACCGGCTGGTTGCTGAGCGTCGGAGGGGTACCGGTCCCTCCTGTCCCTCTAGGTGTGGCGCGCGAGATGGCCATCACGAACCACTACTACTTCGAGCTCACGCCGGAGCAGCGGAGGAATCCCCGGTGGCATCCCGACTACGGCCCGACTTGGGAGAGCTTCTTCATCAATCGGCGTGAGAGGGCGCTCGCCGAGCACGAGGAGGGCGGCCCTCCTCCTTCGAACTTCAACGAGGCCGGCCGTCGGCTGTGGTGGCGCGACCGAACTCTCCAGGGCGTCATGGCCCACCGTGGCCCCCGCCCGCGCTACCCTCGGTCCCAGCCCACGCGTGCTCTCCCGCCGAGGTTTGACTACCGCGACCCCGATGCCGGCGACGATGATGACGGCGACTACGACGACTACGGTGGCGAGTACTATAGGGCTAGGCACGAGTATGACTGAATGACTCGAACGGTCGAATCTGGCCATGTATCTTAATTAATTTTCGGTTGAGCTAGGCACGAGTACTATAGGGCTAGGCACGAGTACTATCTGGCCATGTATCTTAATTAATTTTCAGTTGAGTTCTGTACTTTAATTCCACATGTAATCTGGCGGGAAACTTTTCTCATCATCAGCGTACTGCCACAACGACTTTATTGAAAATACAATAAAATAGATAAACAACTAGTCTAGTCGATCTACTCGTCGTCGGAGGTTGTCTCGGTCCAAATGTCGTCCCACCGAGGGTCGTTGTCGGCCCAAGTTGTATTCGGGTTATCGAGCTCGAACACGGCGACGGCCCGACGATGGCGCCTGTTGGACCTGCGTTGTGCCCGGAGGTCGGCGAAGAACGCGGCGGTGTTGTCGACGTCGTTGGGGAACTGCGCCCTCCACCGGCGCATCAACTCCTCGTCGTGCTCGGCGATTGCGATCCGGCGCTGCACCTGGCGGTGGCGGCGACGGTCCTCGTCGTCGACGAGGCACGGCGTCGGCGCGAGGAACTCCGCCTCCTCTAGCGATTCGACGTCTGGGAAGTTCATGTCGCACCGTGGCCACCGAAATCGCCATGCGGCCGCGTCGTAAGCGCGCGCCGCCAGCTCCGGGGTGTTGTACGTGCCGAGGGTGAGCCGGAAGCCACCGGCACGCATCTCGGTGTAGAACCTACCGTTCGGCCGCGCTCGGACGCCACGGAAACCGGACGAGCCGCGACGGCGCGGCGGCATCCCGGCGACGAATGAACGGAGGCGACGGCGACGTGTGGTTCCGCGCGCACGCGGCGCTTTATAGCACAGCGACGCGGCAAGTTTGGCGACAGGTGGCGCGGGGAAGCGGCGGGGCGTGGCACGTGGAAGCGGCGGCGACAGGTGGCGCGGGGAAGCGGCGGGGCGTGGCACGTGGAAGCGGGATCTGCACGTCGCACGGCGGTGGCGGCGGGGCGAGGCACGTGGAAGCGGCGGCGACACGTGGCACGGGGAAGGGACACGTGTGGCGGTGGCGGTGGTGGGCAGTACACGGCGGTGGCCCGTACATGGCGGTGACGGTGCTGGCCAGGCGGTGGCGGTGGCGGTGGTGGGCAGTACACGGCGGTGCCGACGGTGGCCAGTACAAGGCGGTGGCGGTGGTGGGCAGTACACGGCGGTGGCCCGTACATGGCGGTGGCGGCGGGGCGAGGCACGTGGAAGCGGCGGCGACACGTGGCATGGGGAAGGGACACGTGTGGCGGTGGCGGTGGCGGTGGTGGGCAGTACACGGCGGTGGCCCGTACATGGCGGTGACGGTGGTGGCCAGGCGGTGGCGGTGGCGGTGGTGGGCGCGTACACGGCGGTGCCGAGGGTGGCCAGTACACGGCGGTGGCGGTGGTGGGCAGGCGGTGGCGACAGTGGCCACTACACGGCGGTGACGGTGGTGGCCAGGCGGTGGCGGTGGCGGTGGTGGGCAGTACACGGCGGTGCCGACGGTGGCCAGTACACGGCGGTGGCGGTGGTGGGCAGTACACGGCGGTGGCCCGTACATGGCGGTGGCGGCGGGGCGAGGCACGTGGAAGCGGCGGCGACACGTGGCACGGGGAAGGGACAAGTGTGGCGGTGGCGGTGGTGGGCAGTACACGGCGGTGGCCCGTACATGGCGGTGACGGTGGTGGCCGGGCGGTGGCGGTGGCGGTGGTGGGCAGTACACGGCGGTGCCGACGGTGGCCAGTACACGGCGGTGGCGGTGGTGGGCAGGCGGTGGCGGTGGCGACAGTGGCCACTACACGGCGGTGACGGTGGTGGCCAGGCGGTGGCGGTGCGGTGACTTTTTTTCATTTGAAATAAGGCGGGAATGAAATTTTTAAAAAATTGGCCTTTGGACCCGGTTTGTATTACAAACCGGGACTAAAGGCCTTTTTTGCGCGCGCAGCGAAAACGCAGCTAAAAAAGACCTTTAGTCCCGGTTTGTTTTACAAACCGGGTCCAAAGGGGGGTCTTTGGGCCCGGTTTGTAAAACGCACCGGGTCCAAAGGGGGGGGGCACTATAACTGTCGCCCCTTCGTCTCCGCGGAGATCAATCCCGCGGAGACGAAGGCAAACGACGCCGCCAGGCTGCCGCCGTGCCGCGCCGCCGCCGTTCGCCGCCGCCGTGCACCGCCGCCCTCCACGCGCGTGCGCCGCCGCCGCTCGACCACCCGCGCGCGCCGCCGCCCTCCGTTCGCCCGCGCGCGCCTCACGCGCCCGAGCCGCCCGTTCGGCCGTGCGCCGCCGCCGTCGCCTCCACGCCGCGCCGCCCGCCTCCTCTCCGCCGGCCGCCACCGCGCCTACGCCCCCGCCACCGCGCCTCCTCCTCGGCCGCCTCCTCCTCGACAGCCGCCCGCCTCCTCTCCGCCGGCCGGCAAAGGTGAGCCCGGCCCCCCGGCCACACCCCCTTTTTTTTTTGTTTCTTATCAAATTTGACATATTAGATATATATTAGATGTATCAAATTTGTTAGTATAGTTGTTAATTAATTAGTATAGTTGTTAGTATATTGTTAGTATAGTTAATTCGAAAAAAATGTTATATAGAAAATAGTGAAATTTATATATGATTTGTTAGTATAGTTGTTAATTAGTATAGTTGTTAGTATATATTGTTAGTATATAGAGTATAGTTAATTAGTATAGTCGGCGCCCCTCAAACGGGTAGTGCCGGCGCTCTCAAATGGTAGTGCCGGCGCTCTCAAACGGTAGTGCCGGCGCTCGATCCTCAAACGGTAGTGCCGGCGCCCCTCAAACGGTAGTGCCGGCGCTCTCAAACGGTAGTGCCGGCGCCCCTCAAACGGTAGTGCCGGCACCCCTCAAACGGTAGTGCCGGCGCCCCTCAAACGGTAGTACCGGCGCTGACTAAATAGAGTAGTGCCGGCGCCGACTAAATAGTGCCGACGCCCACTAACATAAAAGTAGTAAAGTTATTTTTTAATTTATGTTAACGTTGGTACATATATATATATGATTTGTTTTCGTAGCTACGATGCCGCGACAGCGACAGCCGGCGGGCCGTGGTCTGACTCTCACCGAGGAGATGGAGCAGATGGGGGAGGTCCGGGACCGGCTCCGCCGGGGTGGCACCGGGAGGTCTTAGCTTCCGGGTCGCGCACCTTGGTGCGGAATCCGGGTCCCGTTGTCGACCCGGATATTCTTTGGTGGAGGTCTTATGGGCCACGGCCGTTTCGTAGGGAGCCGGCCCCGCCGGAGGAGGTAGCTCAGCGCATTGAAGCGGAGGACCAGCACGTTCGCCGTTACATGTACGCGTTAGACAACATGTATAGGACCGGATGGAGCGTTATGCGGGGATCTCATGTTAGCTATGCTCCCGTTGTTGTTCCGTGGCTTTGGGGGCACACCCAGCGCGGCTCAGGACCCGGTCGGCGCCCTCTAGGACCCGGTCTGCGCGGTTGAGTGGTTGTAGTAGTGATTGATATGTATTAGGGTTAAATAAACATGAACCCGATCTATGTATGCATGTAACTGCAGATTCGCTTTCAGCACTATATTATCGATCCTTAGTTAAGAACTACACATATGTAACTCCATTTTCAGTTTTCGCATTATCCTTAATTTGATCATATGATGGTTCCTATGTATAGCTTGCAGGTCGTTGTAGAAAGCATGGAGAGAGATGAAATTCAAGAAAATTTCATGGAGGAACTCATAGCAAACGGTACTCTGGATGATCGCGACGACGACGTTATTCCAGATGATGGCGGTGACGATGTCACCGCAACTTATTTGAATGACTCCGGTGAGGGAGCGGAGGATATTGAGGAAGAAGATCCTAGTGGCGCCGGTGAGGAACAAGATCATCATAATGGCTCCCGAACTGTAGTTATCACCGAGGTATATAAATTAATTAAGCCGCTGTTGATCGACTAGATGCATTAACTAATGAAATTGTACTGACTATGAACTATTTCTTTTTTAGCCCTCCGGATCGAGCACTTCTTCCGTAAAGTCGAGGAAGCGAGGCCCGGCCAAAAGTTGGATGACGGTGTTAGGCACGACATCACCCACATCGAGAAGGATGGTAAACCGATTGCTCCGGAGAAAGGTGCAAAGGCATTTATAGCTCAATGCGGAGTGCTTGTTAGGGACCACGTCCCGATCACCGTTCGAGAATGGCACAAGCCGAAGGGACTAGTGCTGTCTGCAGAGGAAGAAGCTCAAGGTCTTTATATCGATGATGTAGCCAAAAACAGCATTATGAACAAGCTCATGGCACATTTCAACATAGTACCCGAAGAGGGGGGTGACGCTGAGAAGGCCAAGATGGAGCAGGCCCTCCGCGAGTTTGGCAAGAAGAAGATGGCCGAACTATTCAAGAGCCACAAGAAAAGATTGCGCCGCCTTATCAAGTTAAAGAAGACTCGGACAGGTGAGAAGGTAAAAAATCACCGGGACGAATTCGTGAAGTACAAGACGGAGTCGAAGAATTTAAGAGAAGGTCGGAAATAAATAAGGCAAATGCTGCGTTGAAGCTATATCACCAAATTCAGGGTCCGGTGGATACGGGGCTAACCGTCCTAAGTGGCGAGGCAGCTGAGGCGGAACCGACCGATAAAGGGATCAGATTAGGGACACACGGTTGGATCGAACGGTGCAAGGAGTGGTTCTACGGGATTGGGGGAACGTTGGATCCAGAAACAGGGAAGTGCATCTATAAGAAAGCTCATCTCGAAGGTTCCCATTGATGCCCTGGAAAAGGCACATAGGGACGTGGAGGCGGGGTTGTTCCAGCCCGAAAGAGAGAACGATGAGCTGACACGCGCCCTTGGGAACAAAGAACACGGCGGACGAACACGAGGCACAGCGAGCTCCGTTCCGTGGAAGTATGGCTTTCCTGCGGAAAGGAAGAGATTTCCCGATAAAAGCCATGAGAGGAGGAAGGCAAGGGAAACAGACCGCCCGGCTAACTTAGAGGAGGGTATGAGCACCATGCAAGCCCAATTAACCATGGTAACCCAAGTACTTACATCTCGGATGGCTCGGGGCAGGCTGTAGATCCTGCATCGCTCAATGCCATCGCCCCGCCGCAATCTCAACCACACCGGAAAAGCAGCGTGGCTTCCTCTCGACAGGTGGATAATGATGATGATGATGACCAGGTGGTCGAGCCTCCTCGCTACCCCCGTGGATGATCTCACCGAGAGCCGTCCTTGTGAGCTGCATGTTAAAGTTTTCAACCTATCCTTCAAGGCGGCGGTCGGCATCCTCTTACCTACAAGGTCTTACCATTGCCGTCCGTTCCAAGACGACTTTGTCTGTTGTGATGGTGGATGAAGTGTTGAGAGAGTATGAGGGGTTGGTGCTTGAGCACCCTGCAGGTGAAGATGGGGAAATCAAAGAACTGGGAGAAGCCCGTAGAACCACCGTGCAATGGCGGAAGGAGAACATTGTGTTTCCAGGTGAGAAGCCAACAAGCAGGCCACCTCCGCCTCCTCCGCCACCTGTGCAGTCTCCTCCGCGTGATGATTCTCCTCTGCGCGATGATGATTCCCCTATCCATGACCAGTCTCCTCCGCGTGAAAATACTCCGCCGCCTCCTCCTCCTCGTCAGGAGACTCCGCCGCTTCCACCTAAGCAAAAGAGGAAGCGGTCCGCGGCACCTCCTACAGCTCCGAAGAGATCATCAACTCCAATGAGGGAACAGACTCCAGAGTTGTTGCCACATGAGCAGACTGAAGAGCAAAAGGCGTTTCTTGCAACTGCGCCGAAGAAGATGTTTATTCCACCGCAGACAGTTGAAGCACTTTGCCGAGACGAGAATGAAGAGACCTGAGCCGAGAGCTGATTATGACCGCTCTCTTGGACAGTCCTCTAGAGCGATGAAAGAAGCAAAAAAGTCGCCCAGCTTGGACAGCGAGGACATTCAGGCCGCACCCCACTTCATCGTGGAGCCATATCATGATCCGGAGACGGCATCGATGATCGAACGGGCGGCTAGATCTCGGGGGCATCGGCTGAGTACGAAGATTACTATCCAACGGCTCAAGTGGTAAACAAGTATAGATACGGATCTGATCTCGTCAAACCCGGCGAGCTCGCGCGTCTAGGGACTCGGATGCGAAGGTTGCATGACTGGTACCGAAAGCCCGTCGAAGATGTGAAACCTACATCACGGTGTATCTTAGAGATGAGCATTACTTCCGGGGGAAGACGAGATAAACATTGAGTTAGAAGAAGCTGTTTCAGCTTATTCAATCAAGACGCCCTCGACAAAGCTGTCATCGGTTGCTACTGCCTCGTAAGTGATTTATTTGTGTAATTAAGTTTGTAGCTCATTCATTTGCACTAACAATTATCCTCATTATATTCTTTGTGTACGCTATACATTTAATTATGCAGAATGAAGAAGCTGGAATACAAAAGAGGCAAGCTCCTACCGCTGGGGTTCATAGACCCAAACACAGTTCATGAAGTTACGGTTCGAGACTTCGCCAAGGACACAGAGGACAACATCGTAATGTTTTTAGAGAAGCAAGCGAGACAAAGAGGATATATTCTTTCCCTACAACTTCAAGTGAGTGTTATATATAACATACATTATGCTTGTGCACCTTCCACTTTATTCTCGTAATCATTGAGCTATGCTTGTGCAGTTTCCATTTTATTCTCCTAATCATTGATCTTCACCTTGGAGTCGTAAACGTCATGGACTCGAAACGTACAGAATATGCGGAATGGGCGGACATGGCTGCCATCCTCCGGAGGTAGTTTCAATCAATTTCGTATTGGCATCTTCATCTGCTCTAATTCGAAGATATCATCAACTAATCAATTACTCATTTACTCATTATTTTTTGCCGGGCAGGGCTTGGAAACGGTTCATCAATACTGTTCCGGGTGAATGGAAACCGGAGCTTACATTTAGAGATTACCCTGTAAGTAGTACTATATATATAGCTATGTCCGTGAAACTTTATATATGATATTTACTTTCAATACGATGCTTGATTATTAGTTTGATCGAACTATTTTTTCGTAAAGTGTATGAGGCAGGAAAAAGGGAATAACTTATGTGGATACTACGTCTGCACCTTCATGCGTGACATGTCCTGTCCCAAGGGTGGGGATGCCCAAATACACCACACTCGTGTACGATAACAAATTTTCACAATTAATCTTAATTAGTACCATCTATTGTATTGAGTTCCATTCATATATTGATCTCCTTTTTTAAATATAGATGACACGCCTGCGGGACACTCTCATAACAGCGGATCAAATAAAAGCAATTCAAGAGGAAATCGCGGGATTCTTTATTACCGAGGTCCTTACCCCAGGTGGAGAGCACTATCGGAAGATCGTGACGGCGGAGGATATTCGTTCAGGAAAAGTTGTATTGTAAATATGCATGCATTACGTGTACTGTGTTGACTATGTCGTGTACTGTTGACGATGTCTATATATATTCATGACGATTTTTTGTGGTTTCTTGAATGATATATATATGCATTGCTGAAACTCTGCCGCGGCAAGGGAAACAGATCTGTTTCTCCGCCGCGGCGAGAAACGCTGGTACAGCCCAAATCTGTGCCGCGGCACGAAATAGCAATTCTCTGCCGCGGCAGAGAAACATAGGCCCGGTTCGTACCACGAACCGGGACCAAAGCCCTTCCAGCGCGAGCTCCCTGGTCGCACCACGTGTTGAGGCCTTTAGGCCCGGTTTATCTTTGAACCGGGACTAAAGGGTACCCCCTTTAGTCCCGCCTAGTTGGTCCCGGTTCAGGAACCGGGTCTAAAGGCCCAAATGGACCGGGCCTATTGCCCAGTTTTCCACTAGTGAAAGGGGCGAGGGGATAGGGACACTCGAGTCTATAGCTTTAAGAGTGACACTAGAGACAAATCTTGTGGACGACATATTGTCTTGTCCATCTTATGGAACTCATTCGAAAGCCCATACTTGTTTTTTTTTACTTCTCTATAAACAAAATCATGGCTCATCCATCAGAATGTATATGTACAGGTATGGCTGCAAAATGCATGAATGATGGCATGTCATATGTTTACTTTTGGACACGGGAAGACTTTAAATGCGGAGGAAAAGATAATAAGACACCATCCATATCTTTTATTCCTGAACAGCGCCTGAAATGGAGTAATACTACTGGACCGTTGCACAAAAAAGTGTGGAACATTATTACATTTTTTGAAAGAAATGTGGTAGGAGAAATCCTTAGACATTTTTTTAATAATAAGAATCCAAATCTGCATCCGTGGGGACTTAGACATGCATGGCTCGATTGTACATCCACTATCCTTTTTTCGAAATAGGGAACTTAGCCGCGATCTCTACATCGAAACAATGGACACGGCCTTCTCTATTGCAAAGCCATAGTATCAAAGTATATTATAGCTCACCAGTCTCACAAAGTTGCTACATGAATCACCATCGGAAAAAAGAAAACAAAGGGTAACTAATCATCTTGAATTCTATGCGATTGACGCCAGACACCCTGGTTAAAGATAGCCCGAACGAACGCCATCAACTGAGTGCAAGAATCCATATGTTCTTGCTGTTTCACAGGAAGAAGGAACGACCACATGTGAATTCAGTACATAGCCCTGTAGATACCTGCAGAAATTTTGGAAAACTTGTCTTGTTAAAAATAACATCGCTTCCACAATTCCATATTGCCTAAACTAAGGCACAAACTCCCAATAGAATTCTAGCCTTAACAGACTGTTCGATTCCATTAAGCCAATTTTCAAACATATTGATTACACTAGAAGGAGGTGAGATAAAAGTGAATTGAACAACTCTTCACACACAACTAGCAAAAGGACTAGAAATAAAAAGATGGTTAATTGTTTCCTTAAGCATCACAAAGAACACATTTTGTACATCCACTTTTCTAGGCAATGTTATTGCATGCTACTCTGCCTGCCAATGTTGTAGTCCCACTAGCTAGCTAAAAGTTTGTAGGGGTTTCGTTCTGAAATTTCCTGATAGATCTTCTTACCTCGTGGTGCTATAATTAAGTCTTATTTAAGCTATAAACTCATAATTTCTCTCGGAAAATACATAGCTAATTAATTTAGGAATACCTGATCATATAGTAGTTAAGCTTAATAATTAGGTCTTGTTAACTCAGCGCGCACTTGGCTCACCACTTCACTAGGATTCTTTGGGAATTATTGTAACTCGCATCTCAGCTAAATGGTACGACTGCCAAGTAAAATAATCCTACACTCTCAACTAACACCTGCATATGGCATTGTCCCTCCGTTTGTGAGTTGCAACCTTAGATGACTGCGACGTCCACGTTAATTTGATTACTCTGAAATTGCTACTTCAAAATGCATAAACACTTTCACTTAAAGGAACACAGAAAGCATATGTCATGTACAATAGATTAGGTGTAGTTTTGGGAACCTCTTCTATTTTATGCGTGAAAGCTTCCACCTCTGACGACTGCGTGCAATTCTTTGAATATATACTGGATTTTCATTAGATTCTGAACCAAGTCACAAACCGTAGGCACCACGAATTTTAACATCGTGACACCCTCTCTCTCCCTGGCCCGAACCTCTACCGTACCGTCATCCATATCCCACTTTCAAGTATTCTCGAAAAATATCCCACTTTCAAGCAACAGACGCCTAGTCGTCGTCATTGTCACGCTCGTGCAGATACATTGGTGGCCATCCTTAATTCTATCTTAGCTTTCCAGCAATTAGTAGCCGTGTAGTTCATTGCGACCATGCATGGAAGCGGTGAGGTCCCAACCACGCATATGGTCCAGCACATGTGTGAAATCGTATCCCTTTTTAGAAGCACACTGATAATGAGACCCATACCTTACATCTGTCTTCCCGCTTAGGGCATGTACAGTGGGGGGCGCTAAGCCCAGCCACCAGGATTGTAATCCCAGGAAAATGGCAGTTGGATCGTAGGATCTTGGCTTATGGACGCTTAATTTCAGGCATCGTCTCAAGATGTTGCGTCGGGTGCTTGTACAGAATTTGGCCTGCCGCATCAGAATCTGCTGGATAAATACGCGCTTCATGTTGGAATGGTGGGATTAATTTTCTTTCTTTCTCAGCATAAGCGTCTACATAAGCGCCCTGCATTGGTCATGCCCTTATACACCACCATACGCAAAGGGAACATTAGTTGATTTGGTCAAACTCTTGTCTGCATCAAAATATAATAGTTTTTTAATTTTTTGAACAATTTAAATTCCGTGTATAAGTCGTCCTACTCCTCTAGTTTGCTGTTCACATAACTATGTAACCCTTTTTTTTTGCGAATAATTATGTAACCCTTTTGCTAGTTCTAGGACGATAAGAATTAAGTTAGTTGCAGGTTGAGTCTAAACCATCAGATTATCATCGTGATTCATACACATGAGAATTATACATGGATATTTTTTTCGATAAAGGGAATATATTAATATCAAAACGATACCAATTACACCCAGCCTCCGCAACAACGCACCACCCTAATGGCACTACGGATGCACACAGCCAAAAAGAAGAAAAGAAAACTAAGAAACAAAGTCCTGCTACAGTATCTCGGGCCTAACAACAGCAATACATCCACCGCCAAGACAACACCTGAATACAGAATCTTCAAAAACGACGCCTCCAAGAAGGGAACAGTGCGCGAACACCATCGTCGCCCGATCAACGATCTTAGGTTTTCACCCTGAAGATAGTCCCCGCTCTCAAAACAATGCCTCCAACAAGGTCATTGCCAGACACAACCAGTTAAGGCCAGACCTTGGGTTTTCACCTTGAAAGGTAGGACTCTGAACTTCACCTGTGTTGTCGCCCCCACTTTCATACCGCTGCTGTGAAGCCCGGAACACCAAGCAAGTCCCTCAACAACGCGGAGACTTGAACCTCCCTTAGCTAGTCCTCCCCTCCGGCCTTCATGAACTTCTCTTCTTCCGACTTTCATCATGGATTCATAGTCACTTGATGTCAACACAGAAAAAGAGCTTCACGCCGCTCCCTCCAGAACCAATCGGTCGGAATAAAAGCATGGGTGCGCATGACCGAATACCACCGATCCAGCCAACTCCAGGCAAAAAGCACTGTTACATTCGCCGGCGGAGCCTTCCGGAACTCAACACTCCGGCTAGATCACGAGTCCAAGCCTCCGGTAGGTCTTCCTCTTCACCCAAGAGAGACCCTAGGACCACCGCCTTTATTCAGGTCGGACCCCCACGTCGGCGACCATCCCGGGCTGGCCACTCCAACCCTCCACCGGCGACTCCGTCGCCGGCTTCCAAGCATCTCCATCTCGCCGCCGGAAAGCGGTGATAGATCGATAGATCCACCACCACCAACCGCAGGCCAACCCTCTCCGGCGAAGAAGAGGGCAACCTCCACCGTCTTACCCAAGGCTGCTGCCCCGGGCGACCTCGTGTCGCGGGTGAAGCCCGAGATCGCCTCCACTCACCGGCGAGAGGCGGGGGGGAAATTGGCGCAGGCCATGAGCCTGGCCGCCGCCCACCACCAGCCCCTGCCGGAGTGCTGCGGAGAGCCGACGGGAGGAGGGAGGCCGCAGCGCTGGCCGCCACCGCCCATCCCAACCGCGCCGGCCGAGGGAGCCGATGGGAGAAGGGGGCGCAGCGCAGGCCGCCGCCGCCCAACCCATCCACGCGCCCGCCATGCGTCGAGGAAGGGGATCCGGCCGCCGTCCACCAGGCGTCGATGAGGAAGGGCCCCCGCCGCCGCCACGCCCGGAGGGTCTTTGCCCCGGCGGCGCTAGAGGCGGCGGCGGCGGCGTTTAGGGCTGGGGAGCTACGGGAGGGCTAGGGAGTCGGGAGGGCTGGGGAGTTACGAATTGACAGTTGTCAATAAATAACAAGAACTCATAAATATACATGGATATGCAATTGCACATCTTCTTTCCTAGTTGCATATGTATTAATAAAGTTAATTCTAGGTTAACCGAGAACTAGCCACGTCCATTATGTAAAACTGCCATACCGGGTGTGGGAAATATCCGACGGTTGACCCCATTCATCTGAGAAACACCAGATCAACTTAGACGGGTTGTGGGAAAAGCCCGTCAAACCATCAGAAATGAGGAACTCGCCTCTGACCGTGTTACTCATCACACCACAAATGGCTGTGACCTTAGGGCCGACTGAGATATGAGCTAGTCATACACAAATCTCACTAAGAATCATACTGAATGAGATCCAATAACGGAGATCGATCGTCTCACATACTGACTCAAATAACAGGGTCGTCTCACATACTGATCCAAATTATGTGCCTCTTAATTTAGAACCTCAAGGCTACAGGCCGGGTTCAAGAACATGTCTTATCTTGCCGTGAAATTGTCTAGATCGAGTGCTGTTATTTTGACCGTATGTGAAATACACTTCGACTCGATAATCTCTAAGTATTCTGGGCAACACTGCAATCGCCAAAATGACACACTTCAGGAAAGCTATGTCCCTCTTGTTGAAATCCTGGATCAGACTCATTCTCACCGAGCAAATTAAGAGAATCTTTATAGGAGATGTGAACACATGTACTCCCTCCGTTTAATAATATATATAAGATGTTTCAGTTTTAATGAATTAATGTATTTTGGTATGTATCTAGTCTACACTTAGCTGTAGATTCACTCATTATAATGTGTGCATCTAGCTTATTTAAAAATATCTAAAAAATCTTATATTTATAAATAGATGAAGTATTTCCGAAAGAGATATTTTTTGGTCATGCATGTCATGAACTGACCAACCCAAAGTCTCTCCTCCTCTCTCTCTCTCTCTGAGCAAGTTGCTCTTAAAAGATAGAATTCTCTTGGCTAGAAAGTGACAATATGCGCGGGCTTCGTGCATACATAGGTCAACTAACAAAGCGTAGTTTATCACGGAGAGGACGCTCAGATCCACACGACAAGGGGGTCAGCCTGCAGCGACCCACTTGGAACAGTTCAGTAGTCAGAAAATCATATTGCTTTTGGATGCGATCCAGATTGGCCGTGTCACATGAGCTAGTTGCGGCTAGCTAGCACAAAAGCTTCCATCTCGTGCTAAGCTAAGGGAAAAGAATAATCTTACTATCCAGTGTAAAGTAATGTACTTTCACATTAACAACACCAGACGAAAGCTAGTTCTAAGTGGTACTTGTAAGTGCTAACACTACGGAACCAGTCAAGGTACCGACGGCCATATCATGTGTCGACGGCAAAATATCGGGGCCGTAGGCACAGGACTCGTTCCGGCAAGGCCAGCTGGTCAGCCGTCGGCACAGGTAAACCGTCGGCACATGAAGGTGTGTGCCGACGGCAACCGTCGGCACAGTTTCGGCCGTCGGCACAGCCTCTTCGCCCTGACAGCGAGCTAACAGCGCCAGGCCTGTGCTGACGGCACATATTTCAGTCCTGTGCCGACGGCAAAGCCGTCGGCATAGTAGCTATTTTCCATTTTACCACATTAATCTTCAAAAATCATAACTAAATCATTATAATTCAGAAAAATACAAATAATATATCAAAATTTTCAGAAAAATAAGTTCTATCTTGGAAAAATATCAAACTTGAAATATTTCAAATATCTCAAAGAACCTTCTCAAAATGAGCTATCATATCCGATGTTTTATGGCTTTCACACAGAACAACCAATTTATGGATAGAATCGCGGCATAGTTTGTGATAATGTGCTCATATTGTGCACACATGTGCATCTTGGGATGTCTTACGATGTTGCAGGAGGAAGTTTTCTATTTCGTCGCACGAAAAACCATTTTCCATTTTTGAGGTATCGAAAACGGGCTGTTTTGTGAAGCAACCATCAAATTAAAGTTTCACATTGGTACCAACACATTTTTCAAAAATACTAGACCACATAAGATGGACAATTTATTAACCAGTGTATCTGGAACCTTTCCGTCCACCCCTCATGAAAAAGACAAATTCCTGCCGTATCGGTAGGAGACCGACCAGATTTGAACTACAGGTACATGATATAATGCTCAAGTTTTTTTGTAAAAATCATTTTTAGATTCAAAACATGCTATTTCATCAGAGACCCAGTGCAAGTTTGGCGAGCCTCAGCCCCGGGCAAAGGATCTTCATGCCCGCCGTTTTGAATATAGTTTGAAACGGGCATAAAAAATTCGAAAACGATCCAAACAATGTGAAAGCTTCGCGTGGTGTCATATTATGTGTCATAGTTACAAGGAAAAATATTAAAGTTGGAAAATTATGAACATCACAAAAAATGCTTCACAAAATGAGCTATCATGTTCGAGGTTTCATGACATTTAGGTCAAACGACCAATGTTATGGATATAATCGAGGCATAGTTTGTGATAATGTTCCCATATTGTGCACACATGTGCATATTTGGATGTCTTACGATATTGCAGGAGGAAGTTTTCCATTTCATCGCACGAAAAAACCATTTTCCATTTTTGAGGTGCTGAAAACGGGGTGTTTTGTGAAGCAACCATCAAATTAAAGTTTCACATTGGTACCAACACATTTTTCAAAAATACTAGACCACATAAGATGGACAATTTATTAACCTGTGTATCTGGAACCTTTCCGTCCACCCCTCATGAAAAAGACAAATTCCTGCCGTATCGGTAGGAGACCGACCAGATTTGAACTACAGGTACATGATATAATGCTCAAGTTTTTTTGTAAAAATCATTTTTAGATTCAAAACATGCTAGCTTCACAAAATGAGCTATCATGTTCGAGGTTTCATGACATTTAGGTCAAACGACCAATGTTATGGATAGAATCGCGGCATAGTTTGTGATAATGTGCCCATATTGTGCACACATGTGCATATTGGGATGTCTTACGATATTGCAGGAGGAAGTTTTCCATTTCATCGCACGAAAAAACCATTTTCCATTTTTTAGGTGCCGAAAACGGGGTGTTTTGTGAAGCAACCACCAAATTAAAGATTCACATAGGTACCAACACATTTTTAAAAAATACTAGACCAACTAAAATGGAAAATTTCTCAACCGGTATATTTGGAACCTTTCCGTCCACCCCTCATGAAAAATAAAAAATCCTGCCGAATCGGTAGGAGGCCGACAAGATTTGAACTACAGGTAGATGATATATTGCTCAAGATTTTTTGTAAAATTATTTTTAGATTCACAACATGCTATTTCATTAGAGATCCAGTGCAAGTTTAGCGAGCCTCGGCCCCGGACAAAGGATCTTCATGCCCGTCGTTTTGAATATAGTTTGAAACGGGCATAATGTTTTTTAAAAATGATCCAAAAAATGTGAAACCTTCGCGTGCTCTCATATTTTGTCATAGTTGTAAGGAAAAATATTAAAGTTGAAAAATTGCGAACATCACAAAAAATCCTTCACAAAATGAGCTATCATGTTCGAGGTTTCATGACATTTAGGTCAAACCACCAATGTTATGGATAGAATCGCGGCATAGTTTGTGATAATGTGCCTATATGATGCACACATGTGTATCTTGAGATGTATTACGATGTTGCAGGAGGAAATTTTCCTTTTCATCGCGCGAAAAAAGCCATTTTCCATTTTTGAGGTACCGAAAACGCGATGTTTTGTGAAGCAACCACCAAATAAAAGTTTCACATTGGTACCAACATATTTTTTAAAAATACTAGACCACCTGAGATGGAAAATTCCCCAACCGGTGTATCTGAAATTTTTCCATCCATCCCTCATGAAAAAGACAAATTCCTGTCGAATAGGTAGGAGGTCGGCCAGATTTGAACTACTGGTACATGATCTAATGCTCATGAATTTTTGGAAAAAATATTTTTAGATTCAAAATGTGATATAAATGTCATATTTGGATTCCTCTCATTTTTCTAATAGATTTAGACATATTATTTGTCAAATTTTGATTTACAGATTTAAAGATATTAATTATTCCATATTAAGTAAAAAAATCATTTTATTGTCCATTTGAATTCAAGATTAATATACTTATTCTTGTAGTTTATGTAGGTAATTGTTTGGAATTCAAAAAATAATTATGTGCAACATCAAGTAATAAGGGTTAATAGTATTGATATGGTATTATTGTCATCAAGGTGTCATTTCTTTCATGGAATCTAGTCTAAATGGAACCGAGAAGTTAAGCGTGCTAGTGGTGGAGTAGTGTGAGAATGGGTGACTGATCGGGAAGTTTGACCATGAGTGGAATTTGATCTAATATTAAGTGTAGTTAGAGTTAAAATGGTACATGTGAGAGATTAAAAAAGTTGGGATAAAAAAATTTGAAAGTTTTTTTTTTGAAAAAATTCGATCCAGAATTACCAAACGGCGTTATTTCTATGCCGACGGCAACTTTGCCTGTGCCGGCACATGCGTGGGCCGACGGTAGGTGATGCTGTGCCGACGGCTGCAGGCCGTCGGCAGCTTGGCTGGTTCCCGTAGTGCAATGTTAACAATCCCTTTCATTCTTAGGCCAATATTTCCCCCTGCATGCGTATATGGGATATGCATTATACACATTATGAGGTTTTTTTAATCTTACAACGAACACGACCACATGCAATAGAAATGTCATTGGAGATGTGCAGAATTTATTTGTAGTACGGTCGACACAAAGCTTTCTTGTATTTTGAAATACCCAAATTCCGGAAGCAAACATACCGTATCAAAAAAGGATTGCATCGAATATTGATACAGGGTGTATAGGCTGTATCTGGCTACCTGTACGTGTGCAAGGAAATTCAAAGAAAACTAGAGCAGAGATACCCTAGATAGCAAGTGGCAATGAGTGTAAACTATATACACCAGCTAGAGCTTTGGCCGAAAAAACACTAGGAAATCATTTTCTTCTCGTGCTGCATATTCTTGGCACGAACGAATCAAGTCCTGCGGGCACTTGAGCAGGGGAGCTATCCAGTCTAAACAGGTGTAATTTTGTGTTTTGGCCGGCCAGTGGTGGATTTATCCAAAAAGCCGCGGGTACTGCCGGCGGTGCTGAAGTTGAGCTGTTCCTGAAAGCTGGCAATGCATGCATGCTGCATGGCCTCTCTGGAACCTAATCCATCATTAACAAAACCTTTTGTTAAAAGAGCAAAAGTCTAATTCAACAAGTAACTAGTCACATGTGTTCTGTAAGGCTTGGCCATCGACCAGTGAATCTATAGATATATAATATGATAGCCAGAACATAGTAATTATCAACAAAAAGAATATATGATATTTTTGTCTCTATCTGGCTCTTTCGCTAAAATTATTTCAGCCTGACATTGCTCAAATTGGTTAGGAGGGTGAGTATATCACCAACCCATCAGTCATACACATGTTCAACACTTTCTTGTTCCGTCACTAGTAGAAAATGGCGCATCAGTACCGGTTCCAGAGGGAATTTTGTACCGGTTAAGCAACCGGTATAAAAGATCCGGTACAAAAGCCTCCCTACTTTCGTACCGGTTCCTTACGAACCGGTATTATAGAGCCGCCACGTGGGCACCCAGGAGAGCGCAGGGCGAGGGAGCTTTGTTACCGGTTTGTAATACGAACCGGTACCAAAGGTTGTCTGCCACGGCAGAGAAAATGCAGAAATCTCTGCCGCGGCAGAGAATTCAGGGTTTAGGGTTTTAGGAGGGTTTTAGGGGTATCAGACCGTTTCATATCGCGTCGATGCGCCTGCTACGCGTTTGGGTTTAGGTAGTACATAAAGATAAAGGTGATGCATAGCAACTTGGTGCATATAATATAACACATGTAATTGCATAAGATCGCAAACTAAGTAGTTTCATGCATATATAGTGGTACTCTCCGAGGCATACTATCTATTACATGTAGCATAGTGGTACTCTCCGAGTCAAACTATATGTTACATTTACATCTTCATTCATAGTGGAACTCTGCGAATGGCGGTATGACGTCCTGAAGGGAAAAAAATCCCGCCAATTCATCACCAATTGCTTTGAAGCGTTCCTCGATTGAGATCCTGTCCCGCTTTCTTTCCAACTGTAAAAGAATGAGATCCAAATGAATACATGAGCTATGTGTGTATGTATATATATCAAATCACAGACAAACAATTATTACTGAAACTAAGCACAACTTATGGTAACAAAATGAATTTGTGAATATTGTTTCCGTACCTCTTTATTTCTTTGATTATTCGTTCACTTGCTAACAATTCTGTGGATGAACTCACAAACGTAGTATCCACTTAGATTAGTCCCCTCTGGTTGTTGCGGGCATTTCTGTACAAGAATATAATTGAATGAAACAATAATCAAGTATGATAAAGGTGTGTGGACCTAGGTAGTACTACTTACTTTGGCCGCACGCCATGTCAGCTTCGGTTTCCATTCATGGGACCGATCTTCCTTGATGAACATTTCCCATACATTGTCCGACAAAAGAAAATGCATAAAAGAGTTATCAATTAGTTTATATGTGGAAATTACCGAAATGACCGATAAGAATTAAAATTACTTTTTGAGCATAAAAAAACACATCTTGTATAGTATGGCCTCTTTGCTTTGTGAGTCAAAGACTTCAACCTCTCCTTCATAAATTTTTAATGACGATAAGAATAAAGTGGAACCTGCGCACGTTTAAATATGCAGTGTCATATATATATATATATATATATATATATATATCGACGCGGATTTGCTACCATGGTGGCTAGCTATGCACCCCCTCTTGACCGCTTGATATAGAGAGCAGAATCTTTGTATGGTCCAAGATGGCAAAAGCTGGCTATTGGTATGTTTTCACGGTTGTCAAGGTGCCGTTAGAGGCGTTATGCAGCCTTGGTGTTGCTAGCTGTAAGAAAGAAAACGAAGAAGCAGTGAGAAGTGTAATACAGTTGCAAATGCATTTGAAAGTACCATGTGAACATGCATTCTACATTCCCTTGTACAGATGAAAATGGTGTATCTGATAAGCCTTGATGTTGCTAGCTGTAAGAAAGAAAAGGAAGAAGCAATGGAAAGTGTATTACAGTTGCAAATGCATTTGAAACTGCATGTGCTATGGACTCCTTTTTTGTGTTGGTTCAATTGTTCGGTTGCTGTGCTGATCTTTTTCTTGGACCACGAAAATTGCACTTTCATTGGACAATGCGGTTGGCGTTTGGATTGGCCGATGTACACGATGGCGGTAGAAGATGGTGTTGTCTATATGATATTGGCCTATCTGTTCCTCCTGCCAGCCAGCCCATGAAGCACTACCACTGCTCATGTTGCAGATCAATTTCTCACGTGATTAACCTGTACATGATACAACAAGGTGCGCTGGAGGTTTAAAAACCTATTGCACTACTGGAATCATGGAAAACGAGCGTACAAATGCGGGTGCGCGCACAAACGTAGACAAAGGCAGTAACCAAAAAAAATCAGAACTTAGCTGACACTTGTTGAAATCAACTAGCCGGGTGCACATCGTTGAGGGGGAGGTGTCGCCGTTTTCAGTGCTGGCTTGGTTCGGCTAGCCTAGAAAATGAATGAGATAATGGAGTTGGAAGAAAATTATCTAGGACTTGTCGTGCGTGTATTTGAAATGTCATGGACTTGTATTTGTATACTGATTTTAGGAACTTGCAAAACTAACAACCGACAGAAGGATGTTTCCCAGTTCAAAAAATACAAACGACTGCATTTGCAAGAACAATAGTACAATACTGTGCAAAATGACTACGCTTGCAAGCAAAGAGCATGTCATTACAGCCGGAACTGCGTTTGAAATTCCAGTGATGGCTAGCGTTCGTTTTGGCATGCGATTTAGACTGCTTGCTTCCTTTCGTTGTACCGACCATGTTACCGTTGTCCATGGCTTCACCGTGGTGCTGGTCATGCTCTCGGTCGCAACTCGCCATCTTCCTGGCTCATGGTCATGCTCTCGGTCGCAACTCGCCATCTTCCTGGCTCATGGTCATGCTCTCGCTCGCAACTCGCCATCTTCCTGGCTACCTCTGCTCCAACCGACGGATGGCGGCGGCGCGTCATCGACAACACGGAGCTCGGGCGTGGCCTTGGTAGGAGGTCGATGCACCGCCGAGATCGACGAAAGCTGTCCTGGCCGTCTACTAATGACGAGCAAGGAGGAGGGCACAGAGTGTGGCAGATCGATGAGGCTGTCCTGGCTCATGGTGCAGCAACCCATCCTTGATCGAACTTGGATGACACGATCTGTACTCATCCTCCACATCTTGGGATGTTCAATGATCGCCCCAACTGCATGCATGAACGACATGATCTACAAAAAAAATTTAAAGCCACTCAGTGCGTTTTAAAGCACATGTTATCCAGATTGGAAAGAGTAGCAGCAGTCCGCTCCTCCAGCGCCTCCCCTAGCCCTTTGCCACTCACCATTCCAGCTTCGCGCACGCATGAGCAAGCTGCAGCCTTGCAGCCAAGAATCAATAGACTCCTGCTCCTGCACCATTGCCTGTTGCAACGCGTCGCCAGCGCGCACGCCCTTGCCGCTCGATCCCTTGCTCCCGCCTGCCACTGCACCTTGCGTGACGCTCCGCCGCCTCGCCTACATGGAGGTGGTAGCTACAAAGGATGAACACCTCACGCTGAAATAACTGCATGTCATATGGACTAGTATTTTGGTTGGTCGCAATGCGTTTGTTTGGACTTGTAAAAGTGCAATTTCCATGGACATCTCATACGCATTCAAACGGAGTTGTAAAGTGTATTGCAATGCAAAGTGTATTGCAATGCAAAGTGTACTGGCTAGCGATAAGAGAAACGGTAGACATAAATGACGATTTGTATTTCGAAGTGTCGTACAGTTTGCATAGCGGTATTTTTTACATTGGTAGCTGAGCAGTATGTGTATTGCAAACTGTATTGCAAGTAATGGGTGTGTAATCAGAATTTGAAACTTGTGCTCTCGGACAGCTGTGTTGGAGACGGCGTCATCTGCTTCCGTTTCCAAATGTGATCCCAAGTGTACATCTAGTATCATATGCAGTATATCCAACGGATGGTGTGGTGTGCACAGCTAGCCACCATGGTAGCCCACTATTTTGGTAAGATATAATGAGTATATGCAATGAAAACGAACATGAACTGAATGAAAATGAACTTATATGTAATTAACAACTTACAAGCAATAGAAACTCATGAGAGATTTGTCGAGGGCTTCTAAATTGAATAACTGCCAGAGTTCATTCATCTCAATATGGATCTCCTCCTTTCGGTAGTAATATTCAAATGGTATATTCGCCACGATGTACCTTATGTTCTCCTTGCATGCATCAAGGTACCACTGATGCAAATTCCGCATATGTGTTGGCAGTTTATGCAGCTGCTCTTTGCTGACCAAGTCGGCCCCGTAGACAAATTTAGGAGCTATATCAGCAGTGGGTAGTGCAGCATCTGCTGCAGATATCAATTCCTCCACGGTAACTGAACAGGCAACCGCTAGCCTTGCAGCTTCTTCCATATCGAAACCACCATGTTCCTGGTACATCTTGGGAACATTAAACACTTTGAGTGCTGGGATCGATTGTTTGGGCTGATCTCCGAGGAGGGGAACTTCCTTTCTTTTTTTGCCTTTTGTCGTTTGCTTGGCCTTGAGGGGTGCACTTGTTGAACTTGACTTTTTCTCGGCTGCACTTCTAGCTGATGATTTGCTCGTGCAAGCAATATCCTTCTCCTTAGCCTTTTCATCCTTCTTCTCGTCAATTACCCTCGCAAGGTGGCGTGTATAGTCATCCTTCTTCTCGTGTATGTCATACTGCGATGGTGTGTTCAGAAAACTAACAGCATATTCTTTTTGCTTCTCTGTGTATGGCTCTGGCGCTGGAGGTTTCTCCTTATGAAAAAAATCATAATTGTATTTCTTAACAATGGCATCATTTTCCTCCTCTGTACGATCGTAAGGACGTGGGGAGGAACCTTTGGTACTGTTGGGAGTGGCGACATCTTGCGGACATGACTCTTGAAACGCTTCCGGCTGGGTGCATTCCGAGTCTTAGTGGGCGGAGGCGGCGGCGCTGGAGATGGAGATGGACTACAGATGTCGTGGTCGACGTCGTACCCATGGGGTGATGGTGGCGACATGTGATCAGTAGGAGGAGGTGATGGTGGCCTTTGATCACCTGGAGGAGGTGATGGTGACCTGCTGGGACGACCGGTACTAGGGGCTACCCGGCTCGGCAGCTCGATGTTCTTCTTTTCCCAGAGAATGATTTCTCCCAGCACCTCTCTGAGTGTAAGCCCCCCATCACCTCCAGGGATTTCTACCTCCAATGTCTCCCACGACGGTACAACTGAATCCACCCCGACACGAGCATAGCCAGCTGGAATCGGATTGCCATGCCATGTTGCCGGCTCACCTTCAGGTCCAAATGCCGGTAAGACATAGCCGACCGCCACCTTAACAAACACCTTCCTGAACACCTCATGGAGATCACAAGGTGTTTGCTCCTTGATTCCATCCAAGGGGTTGCCAGGACCGGCATCTATCATCATCCGTGTAGGCGGGGCCTGCGAGTCGGCCACGCTGCTGTCTCGTTGCTGAGATATGCCGGCGGTATTATCTGGCTGGCGATGTCCTTTAAGTTCATTAATCTCCCGCTGCTGCTACTGAATCTCCCGCTTCTGCTGGTCTAGTTGCCGTTGGAACTCAGCTATCCGGTCATTCTGCACCTCCAGCTCGCGTTGTTTTGCTCTCGCTCGGCTTCTATAAGTCTCCGCGTCATTCAGAAACCCAAGCGCCCACGGAACACCTAGGGCCGTAGCCTCTTGTTCGTCCTCCCTTTTCAGGATTACCGAGGACAAGCGTCAGCAAGTCTTTCTCTCTATCGGGAGCAAGCTTCAGTTTTCCCGCTTTAATATCAGCCGTCACTTCAATCCATTTTTTCCTGGGTACCCTAACCTTGCTGTCACTTTCAACAAGGTTCCCTGTCTTCATGTCATACTCACAGCCATGCCCAAGGAACCAATTTCGAGCCCTAGTGTCCCATCCTTCTCGCTCTGGTTCTGGAGTGATCTCATTCAGCTTCATCTCAGCCTCTTGTGCATCCCACTTAGGCATGGCTACTTCGTAGCCCCCTCGGCCCGTATGATGGTGATATTTCTTTTCGCTTGCATTCTTCTTGTTTTTCTTTGACAGGTTCACAGCCTCCTCTGATTCTTTGTACTTCACAAATTCTTATCAGTTATGCTCCTGCTTCGCTAGGTAGTTTTCGAATACTGGAGGCTTCTTCTCGGCCTTATAAGCTTTCCATAACCGGTTCTTATACGCTCGGAAAAGTTCCCCCATCTTCTTAAGAGCCCATTTCTTCACTAGCGCCCTCTGCTTGGCATTCTCAGAGTCCGATCCCAAATTTGGCAAAGTGAAATGTGACATGAGGTCGTCAAAAAGTGTGAAATGTGACATGAGGTTGTACCTATCGGCAACCTGATCTTCGGACACATTCTTCATCTTGTTCCATTCTCTAATAGTGATCGAGAGATGATCTCTAACCAGAACTCCGCACTGATTCTTAAATGTCACTCTGACACTTGCGGGTGCCACCGGTTGGCCTTTCGGTGATATAACTTCAATGTTGAAGTGGTCTTTTTTGCCCAATTTCTTTGCCGGGCCTCGTTTCTCCAACTTATCTTCGGAGGCCTAAGAGAATAAAAATCAGTTAATTTATATACATATGTACATATAGAATTCCATTAATGCCTCAACTGATCGTATACCTCGTCATGACCGGAGCCGTCGGCTTCTCCATCACCGGAGCCGCCGGCTTCTCCATCACCGAAGTCCTCGGCTTCTCCATCACCGGAGCCGCGGTCCTCTCCAGCTCCGGAGCCGTCGGCTTCTCCATCACCGGAGCCGCGGTCTTCTCCAGCTCCGGAGCTGTCGGCTTCTGGACCATGGCGGATTATGTCCTCGAAAAAGTCTTCCTGTTCCAAGTCTCAACGGATTTCGAATGGATCCATTGTTTTTGCAAAAAATTAAATCGATAAGAACATTGTCTAACCCTAACCAAACCCTAACCCTAATGGCGACGCGTGTTTGCGAGAGGGAGAGGGTGTCGGCAACGCGTGTTTGCGAGAGGGAGAGGGTGTCGGCAACGCGTGTTTGCGAGAGGGAGAGGGTGTCAGCGACGCATGTTTGCGAGAGGGAGAGGGTGTCGGCGACGCGTGTTTGCGAGAGGGAGAGGGTGTCGGTGATGCGTGTTTGCGAGAGGCTCGGGTGTTCGCGAGAGGTAGAGGAGAGGGAGAGAGAGGGGAGTTGCGGCGTCGAGTGATCGCGAGAGGGAGAGGGAGCACGGGACGAGGGTGATTGCGCGAGAGGGAGAGGAGAGGGCCGGTGTCGGCGTCGGGGGTGTTCGCGAGAGGGAGTCGTCCGCTAGGGCTATGTACTATAACTAAATACACTAAATAACTAACTAAATACATATACTAAAAAACTAAAAAGGTAACTAACAAATTAACTATTAAACTAACTACTAATTACATAAAAACTAAAAAAACTAAAACATTAACTAATTAACTAACTAAACCTAAAAACTAACTACTAAATGTAGGATAACGTTGCATAGAAAACAAAAAATTTTCCTACCGCGAACACGCAATCCAAGCCAAGATGCAATCTAGAAGACGGTAGCAACGAGGGGGTATCGAGTCTCACCCTTGAAGATATTCCAAAGCCTACAAGATGAGGCTCTTGTTGCTGCGGTAGACGTTCACTTGCCGCTTGCAAAAGCGCGTAGAAGATCTTGATCACGATCGGCTCCGGCGCCACGAACGGGCAGCACCTCCGTACTCGGTCACACGTTCGGTTGTTGATGAAGACGACGTCCACCTCCCGTTCCAGCGGGCAGTGGAAGTAGTAGCTCCTCTTGAATCCGACAAGCACGACGGCGTGGTGTCGGTGGCGGTGGAGAACTCCGGCGGAGCTTCGCTAAAGCTACGCGGGAGATATGGAGGAGAGGGGGCGGCTAGGGTTTGGGAGGGGTGGCCGGCCTCAAGGGGTGCGGCCAACTTGTGGCTTTGTGGTGGCCGGCCCCCTCCCCTATGCCCCTCATTATATAGGTGGAACCCCAAGAGTTAGTCTCCAAGTCTTCGAATAAGACCCGAACCAAAAACCTTCCATATGGAGGGGAAACCTAGCCAAGCTAGGACTCCCACTAGAGGTGGGAGTTCCACCTCCCATATGGGGGTGGCCGGCCCCCTAAGGGGAGTCCACTTGGGACTCCTCCCCACCTAGGGTTGGCCGGCCATGGAGGTGGAGTCCCATGTGGACTCCACCTTCCTTGGTGGTTTCTTCCGGACTTTTCTAGAACCTTCTAGAACCTTCCATAGAACCTTCCGCGACATTTTAATTCACATAAAATGACATCCTATATATGAATCTTATTCTCCGGACCATTCCGGAACTCCTCGTGATGTCCGGAATCTCATCCGGGACTCCGAACAAATATTCAAACTCCATTCCATATTCAAGTACTACCATTTCAACATCCAACTTTAAGTGTGTCACCCTACGGTTCGTGAACTATGTGGACATGGTTGAGTACTCACTCCGACCAATAACCAATAGCGGGATCTGGAGATCCATAATGGCTCCCACATATTCAACGATGATTTTAGTGATCGAATGAACCATTCACATACGATACCAATTCCCTTTGTCACGCGATATTTTACTTGTCCGAGGTTTGATCTTCGGTATCACTCTATACCTTGTTCAACCTCGTCTCCTGACAAGTACTCTTTACTCGTACCGTGGTATGTGGTCTCTTATGCTTGCAAGACATTAGACGACATTCCACCGAGAGGGCCGAGAGTATATCTATCCGTCATCGGGATGGACAAATCCCACTGTTGATCCATATGCCTCAACTCATACTTTCCGGATACTTAATCCCACCTTTATAACCACCCATTTACGCAGTGGTGTTTGATGTAATCAAAGTACCTTTCCGGTATAAGTGATTTACATGATCTCATGGTCATAAGGACTAGGTAACTATGTATCGAAAGCTTATAGCAAATAACTTAATGACGAGATCTTATGCTACGCTTAATTGGGTGTGTCCATTACATCATTCATATAATGATATAACCTTGTTATTAATAACATCCAATGTTCATGATTATGAAACTAATCATCCATTAATCAACAAGCTAGTTTAAGAGGCATACTAGGGACTTCTTGTTGTCTATATATCACACATGTACTAATGTTTCGGTTAGTACAATTATAACATGATTATAAACATTTATCATAAACATAAAGATATAAATAATAACCACTTTATTATTGCCTCTAGAGCATATCTCCTTCAGTCTCCCACTTGCACTGGAGTCAATAATCTAGTTTTACATTTGTAAAGATATAACACCTTGGCCTTATGGTGCTTTATCATGTATTGCTCACGGGAGAGGTTTTTAGTCAACGGATCTGACACGCTCAGAAACGTATGTATTCTGTAATTCATTTGCGTTTCAACGCATCACTCATTTCCAAATGAGTCGGCATTAAATATGTTTGGTCTTCTGGTGGAACCTTAATTCCGCGGTCTGAAATATGTCACTAATATTGTCACATACAATATAGCTTCAAAGTTCTGACTCTGTCGGAACTACACCAAGTTCTCAAAGAACCTCTTGACTTTAACATCCTTTGTCATTGTCAAAGCAATGACATATTCTGCCTTCTTTTGTAGAATCCGTCACAATATTTAGAACTCTTCTAAATCTAGCATAGACAACTTCTAGCTCATTGTGCTACCTTTTAAACAACACTTAGTCTAATTTGAGATTGAAATTATATTTTATATGTGACAAAAAACAATATTGGTGTAACACCTTACAACGATTTGTTTGTCATTTCTTCATACAAAAATATATATATATATCCTTAGTTCTTCTAAAGTACTCAAGGATATTCTTACTGTTGTCCAATGATCATCATATGAATCATTCTGGTAAATGCTCATAACACTTTATAGCACATGATATCTCGATTGTGTACATATTATTCGTGATCTATAATCACTCATGTGTTTTTACTCATTGAGTGTCGGATACACTCAAGTCTTGTTAAAACTTTAACATGACAAGAATATTTTCTTAATATTTCTATATTGAACTATTTCAATATCTATTCTATGTACTTTGACTTAAACTTATTTATGTGTTTCAATCTATCTTCATAGATCTTGACACTAGATATGTTTCAGTCCATATCCTTTTAATCAAGTATATAATTACATCATTTATAACCAACTATATGTCATCTACATAAAGTATTATAAATATGTCTTTAGCGCTCCCACTTAATTTCTTGCAAATGCAAGCCTCTTCATCATCTCTGATGAAATCAAAAACTCTTTGATTATTTCATCTGGTGAAGATTCCAACTCCGCGATACTCCATCAAATTGAAGTTTGTATATCTATCTAGTATTCCACGGATCAGCAAAACTCTTGGTTGTATCTTGTATACACCTTTTAATACATACTTCTGATAAGCTATGTATTTTGCCATCCTACTAACATATCTCATAAAAGAAATATGTAGTGATTACTAGAATAATCCACATAGACTATAAGCATTGCTACGGAAGATCTAATCTTATCGTAGTCAACTCTTTGAACTTTGTCGTAAACAACTTTTCGACAAGTTGAGCTTCTTCAAGGATATTTCATCCAAGTCCATATCTTTTCATAGATCCATTTACTTTCAAAAAGTATTCATCTATCTTGGATTTCATGGTGTATAGCCATTTTAACGGAGTCAGAGCCCATCATAACTTCTTTGTTTGTAGTTGGTTTATCATTGTTCAAAATCAATCCTTTGTCCACAAATCATTTATTTGATCACAAAGTAAACCATACCTACAAGGTTCAATATGTACTTCGATCTCCATGGCTAAAACACTTTGTAGTCATGGGAGCTATGATCGTTGTGGCCGCTTCCGAAACCAATTCCGATGCTGCGCTACTCTGATCATTATGCTCAGGTTCATAAACCTTATCAAATTATATTGTCCTCCCACTCAAATACTTCACTAGAAACAATTTCTCGGAAATAAGAAACATTGACAAACACTTTTGTCTTTGTCTTGTGGGAAGAATTCCCAATTAAATCTCTGGGATAACCAACAAAGACATTCATCCGATTTTGGTTGTAAATTCTTAGACCAAAATTTAAAGAAAAGACTATTAGGGTTTATACCCATACCATAACTCGTATGGTGTCATTTCAACGGATCATGATGAAGCTCTATTCAGTGTAAAAGCGGTAGTTGGCGTCATAATATTTTATCTCATCATTAATCCAACAAGGTTTGGATACATATCTCGGATACTATATCATCATTATGATACTCCAAGAAATGTGAGTTGTAGAACAATTTCATAACTCTCTTAGATGTTCGCTAAAACTCGTAATTCAAATATTTCCACCATGATCCAATCATAGATATTTGACTTTTCTATTACGATGATTTCCACTTCATGCTGAAATTTATTTGAATCCATTCAAATGTTTCAAACTTCTTCCTTATTGAATATATTCACATATATATACTCAATTCATTGTTGAAAGTTTTCATGAAGTAGAAGAATCTCCCGCACACAACTATGCCCAGTGAACCACATACATCATCATGTATTTTTCCACTAAGTTAGTTGCCCATTCAACTTTTGGCCTATGAACGGTATTTTAATCATTCTCTTTAGAAAAGATTTGCAAGCGCCAAATGATTCAAAAATCAAATGACTCCAAAAATCCATTTGCATGGAGTTCCTTCATGCGTTCCTTTCTAACATGACCTAAATGGCGGTTCCACAAATAAGTGGAATTCAAATCATTTGCCTTATGGCATTTTAGCGTCAGCTTTATGTATGTGTGTTTCACCATTAAGATTTATAATAACTTATCCATCGTACATGGAGTAATGTCATAATTTGAACAACTCATTGTTTTCATTTGACCAGAGCAAAATAACAATTATTAAGTTCTTTATTATAAATTCTAAGGGCTAGATAGAATGCCAACGACGAACACAATAACACTTTATTTTGTTCCAGACGTGCATTCCTATCATATTCCTTGTTAGTCACTTAGGCCATTGTATTCTTGTATTGCGTTGTTTTGTATGACACTTCATACCAACCAATATGGTACTAATACCCAAGAATTTCATTGTGTGACTTAACTAGGAATACAACCATAACATGTATATCATTTATATACACCCGAGCTAGACTTTCTAGTCTTTTCTTTTCTTTTTGCCAAAATATCTTTTGCAGTTTCTCTTTTAGCTTTCCTCATTATTCAGAAAAACACTTCAACATCAATAACTTCTAGGTTTGTTGGTCAAATACCAATAACCTTTGAGGTTCTTACTTTGAAGTTGATCATCATATGACAAGTATTCCGGATTTCACTATTAGTAATTATGTAATATGATGAACAATATCACTCATAATTTTATCCATTGTATCATGATGACTTTTTGAGACCATGTCTGTACATGCTAGGCTCATAAAGTTTTAACCTTGGTATTCGCATGTGCAAATCTGGCTTGCACCCGTTGTATGCACACGTAGAATCTATAACACCCGATCATCACGTGATGCTTCGATATGACGAGTCTTAGCAACGGTGCATACTAGGATGATAACTTCATGGATATGCGAATATTGTTAGTGCCCCAATAGTTGGAGGATTGGGACGCCTTGCGTCTTCAACCTTCGTACATTCCCATAAAACTTATGAGTTTATGTAGTCTCACCAAATTATATTCTGTCATCTTGCAATAACGTCTTAGATATCACATATATCTCATACCTTGATTATTTCTGAAAACTAAATTTTTCAGCTCCTTATTTTTCAAACAGATTTGAATTTCAAGTTCCATGGAGACAAGATAACTTTAGGTACTAATTGAAACCATAGCTTATTGAATCAACAATGTGAGGTTTACTAAAAGTTTACAATAGGACTTAATCAATTCTTGATTCTTTAACAATACGGTACCAATCCGTAAAGTTTCTTGTCAGATTTTAACAGTATTTCTATCTCAATAACAAGACTAGCGCATAGTAGAAAACGGATGCCAATACTACAAAATTAATTCAAAATACTACTTAGACTATGTTTATGATAATTAGTTCATGTTTTAATCTAATTACTAATGAACTCCCACTTAATACAACATCCCTCATAGTTGTTTAAGTGGTACACGATCCAAATCCACTATATCAAAACCGATCATCACGTGAGATGATGTAGCTTCAATGGTGAACATCAACATGTTTATCATATCATCCATATGACTCGTGTTCAACCTTTTGGTTTCCGTTGTCCCGAGGCCATGTCTGTACATGCTAGGCTCGTCAAGCAAACCCAAGTATTCCGCGTGTGCAACATGGCTTACACCCGTTGTATGTGAACGTTGAATCTATCACATCCGATCATCACGAGATGCTTCGAAACGACGAACTGTACAATGGTGCATACAAGGGGAGAACACTTTATTATCTTGATATTAATGTGAGGGATCATCTTATAATGCTACCGTCGCGATCTAAGCAAAATAAGATGCATAAAGGATTAACATCACATGCAGTTCATATGTAATATGATATGGCCCTTTTGTCTTTGCGCTTTCGATCTTCATCTCCAAAGCACGGACATGATCTCCATCATCAACGGGCATGATCTCCATCATCGTCGGCGTAGCGTCAAGATTCATGGCGCCGTCTTCATGGTTGTTCACCTCATGTAGCAACTATTACAACTATTTTGAAAAACTACTCAACATGAAAATTAAAGACAACCATAAGGCTCCTGCCGGTTGCCACAATACAATAATGATCATCTCATACATATTCATCATCATATCATGGCCATATCACATCACCAAACCCTGCAAAAACCAGTTAGATGTCTCTAATTTGGTTTGCATATTTTACGTGGTTTAGGGTTTTCGAGTAAGATCTAATCTACCTACGAACATGAACCACAACGGTGATACTAGTGTTGTCAATAGAAGAGTAAGTTGAATCTTCACTATAGTAGGAGAGACAGACACCCGCAAAGCCTCTTATGCAATACAAGTTGCATGTCGAACGAGGAACAAGTCTCATGAACGCGGTCATGTAAAGTTAGTCCGGGCCGCTTCATCCCACTATGCCACAAAGATTCAAAGTACTCAAACTAAAGATAACAAGAGCATCAACGCCCACAAAACCATTATGTTCTACTCGTGCAACCATCTATGCATAGACACGGCTCTGATACCACTGTAGGATAACGTTGCATAGAAAACAAAAAAATTTCCTACCGCGAACACGCAATCCAAGCCAAGATGCAATCTAGAAGACAGTAGCAACGAGGGGGTATCGAGTCTCACCCTTGAAGATATTCCAAAGCCTACAAGATGAGGCTCTTGTTGCTGCGGTAGACGTTCACTTGCCGCTTGCAAAAGCGCGTAGAAGATCTTGATCACGATCGGCTCCGCGCCACGAACGGGCAGCACCTCCGTACTCGGTCACACGTTCGGTTGTTGATGAAGACGACGTCCACCTCCCGTTCCAGCGGGCAGCGGAAGTAGTAGCTCCTCTTGAATCCGACAGACACGACGGCGTGGTGTCGGTGGCGGTGGAGAACTCCGGTGGAGCTTCGCTAAAGCTACGCGGGAGATATGGAGGAGAGGGGGCGGCTAGTGTTTGGGAGGGGTGGCCGGCCTCAAGGGGTGCGGCCAACTTGTGGCTTTGTGGTGGCCGGCCCCTCCCCTATGCCCCTCATTATATAGGTGGAACCCCAAGAGTTAGTCTCCAAGTCTTCGAATAAGACCCGAACCAAAAACCTTCCATATGGAGGGGAAACCTAGCCAAGCTAGGACTCCCACTAGAGGTGGAAGTTCCACCTCCCATATGGGGGGGTGGCCGGCCCCCTAAGGGGGAGTCCACTTGGGACTCCTCCCCACCTAGGGTTGGCCGGCCGTGGAGGTGGAGTCCCATGTGGACTCCACCTTCCTTGGTGGTTTCTTCCGGACTTTTCTAGAACCTTCTAGAACCTTCCATAGAACCTTCCGCGACATTTTAATTCACATAAAATGACATCCTATATATGAATCTTATTCTCCGGACCATTCCGGAACTCCTCGTGATGTCCGGAATCTCATCCGGGACTCCGAACAAATATTCGAACTCCATTCCATATTCAAGTACTACCATTTCAACATCCAACTTTAAGTGTGTCACCCTACGGTTCGTGAACTATGTGGACATGGTTGAGTACTCACTCCGACCAATAACCAATAGCGGGATCTGGAGATCCATAATGGCTCCCACATATTCAACGATGATTTTAGTGATCGAATGAACCATTCACATACGATACCAATTCCCTTTGTCACGCGATATTTTACTTGTCCGAGGTTTGATCTTCGGTATCACTCTATACCTTGTTCAACCTCGTCTCCTGACAAGTACTCTTTACTCGTACCGTGGTATATGGTCTCTTATGCTTGCAAGACATTAGACGACATTCCACCGAGAGGGCCCAGAGTATATCTATCCGTCATCGGGATGGACAAATCCCACTGTTGATCCATATGCCTCAACTCATACTTTCTGGATACTTAATCCCACCTTTATAACCACCCATTTACGCAGTGGTGTTTGATGTAATCAAAGTACCTTTCCGGTATAAGTGATTTACATGATCTCATGGTCATAAGGACTAGGTAACTATGTATCGAAAGCTTATAGCAAATAACTTAATGACGAGATCTTATGCTACGCTTAATTGGGTGTGTCCATTACATCATTCATATAATGATATAACCTTGTTATTAATAACATCCAATGTTCATGATTATGAAACTAATCATCCATTAATCAACAAGCTAGTTTAAGAGGCATACTAGGGACTTCTTGTTGTCTATATATCACACATGTACTAATGTTTCGGTTAGTACAATTATAGCATGATTATAAACATTTATGATAAACATAAAGATATAAATAATAACCACTTTATTATTGCCTCTAGAGCATATCTCCTTCACTAAATACATTAACTAATTAACTAACTAAACCTAAAAACTAAAACAATTACAGAAATTAAAAAAACTAAAACAATTACAGAAATTAAAAAAACTAAAACAATTACAGAAATTAAAAAAAAAAATGAGCTCGATCAGCGGCGGTACGGTGCCAGGGCGCTACCTCTTCTTGCAGCGGGCGAGGCGGTGGCCCGAGGCGTGGCGGCGCGTAGAAGTAGGCGGCGGCGGTGGCGGCCGAGGCGCGGCGCGGCCCGAGAGGCATAGGAGCGCGGCGGCGGCCCGAGAGGCAGAGGAGCGCGGCGGTGGCCCGAGAGGCAGAGGCGGGGGCGGTGCAGAGGGCGGCGGCCGGAGGCGAGGAAGACGGCGGCAGCGGCGCGAAATTTCGGCAACCTGGCGGCGCGATGCGATAGGGTTTGGCCTCCGGGTGTTGCGGGTGGGCGGCCGGCCCGCGACGCGCGAGTTTATATACGTACCCCCCTTTTGTCGCGGGTCGTGGCTCAACCCGCGACAAAAGGCCCCCCTTTAATCGCGGGCCGTGGCACGACCCACGACAAAAGGAGGGGGTCTTTTGTCGCGGGTTGAGCCACCACCCGCGACAAAAGGGTCTTTTGGCTGATCCGTGGCACAGCGCATCCAACGGCTCTGGCCGTTTGAATCCAACGGCCTGGAGCCGTTGGACACGGATCAACCTCTGTTTTTTTTCTTTTTTCTTATTTATCTACTTTAACTTAATAAAAAGTGTTATTTCAATAACTTTTAAATGGTAAATCAAATAGAAAAGTGTTATATATGAAAATTTGTCAGAAAAATACAATGAACATGAATATGACATCCATATAACTATTTGCATCTCACAATGAACATAGTCGTGTATGTTTCACCCCTAATGATATGCGGAGTGACACCGAGTAAGGTTTCACCTCGCCATGTGTCGCCGCCGCTTCCACGTGCCTCGCCCCGTCGCTGCCGGCGTGGGACGTGTGTAGCCGTGGCTTACACGTGCCTCGCCACGTGTCGCCGCCGCTTCCACGTGCCTCGCCCCGTCACTGCCGGCGTGCGATGTGTGTAGCCGTGGATTACAAGTGCCTCACCACGTGTCGCCGCCGCTTCCACGTGCCTCGCCCCGTCGCTGCCGGCGTGCGACGTGCGAAATTTTATATCCCAATACAATTCCTTCATTAACCATAGAGTGGCATTTCTCCCAATTAAGAACAAGGTTAGTTTCTTCACATCTCTGCAAAACTTTATCAAGGTTCCACAAGCAATTATCAAAAGAATTCCCATAGACAGAAAAATCATCCATGAATACCTCTACAATACTCTCGCAAAAGCCATGAAAAATAGCAGACATGCATCTTTGAAAAGTAGCAGGGGCATTACATAAACCAAAAGGCATACATCTATAAGCATAAGTTCCATAGGGACAAGTGAAAGTGGTTTTCTCTTGATCCTTAGTTTTAACAACGAATTTGTGAAAACCCGTAATAACCATCAAGAAAGCAAAAATGAGTATTTTTAGATAACCTTTCTAACATTTGATCAATAAAAGGTAAAGGGTAATGATCTTTCTTCGTAACTTTATTAACTTTTCGATAATCAATGCACATTCTATACCCTACAACTACTCTTTGAGGTATGAGCTCATCATTATCATTAGGCACAACAGTCATTCCTCCTTTCTTAGGAACACAATGCACAGGACTAACCCATCTACTATCAGCAATAGGATATATAATTCCAGCTTCAAGAAGTCTTAATACCTCATTTCTTACCACATCCTTCATCTTAGGAATTAGACGACACTGAGGTTCAACAACAGGCTTCGCATCATCCTCCATATTAATGGCGTGTTGGCAAATAGAGGGAGAAATCCCCTTCAAGTCATCAAGAGTGTAGCCAATGGCACCTCGGTGTTTCTTCAATATTTCCAATAACCTTTCTTCTTCAAACTCTGAAAGCTTAGAACTAATAATAACAGGATATATTTTCTTATCATTAATATGAGCATATTTAAGATTATCAGGCAATGGTTTTAAATCAAAGACATGATCTTCCTTTGGTGGCGGTGTTGTACCCAGATCTTCTACCGGTAAATCATGCTTAAGAATAGGTTGACGAAGGAAAATTTCATCAAGCTCATCTCTTTCTTCCCTAAAAACTTCACTCTCACTATTCTCCAAATGTTGCTGCAAAGGATTATTAGGAGCAAGAGCAATAGATGCACACTGTTCAACTCTAAAATCATTATTAGGCAAATCAGCTTTATAAGGAGTTTTGGTAAATTTAGAGAAGTTAAACTCATAAGATTCACCAGCAAATTTAGTCAAAATTTTCTATTTCTTGCAATCTATAATAGCTCCACAAGTATTTAGAAAAGGTCTACCAAAAATGATAGGGCAATATTTACTAGCAAGCAGTAACCAAGTACCAAAAAGTCGAGCAGGATATTTAATCTTACCGCATAGAACTTCCACATCTCGAACAATACCAATTGGAGAAATAGTTTCTCTATTAGCCAGCCGAATAACCACATCAATATCTTCAAGTTCACAAGAACCAATTTCGTGCATAATCTCCGTGTAAAGCTCATAAGGAATAGCACTAATACTTGCACCAATATCACATAAACCATAATAACAATGATCTCCAATTCTAACAGATAACATAGGAACACTAGCTTTCTTAGACTTATTAGGATGTGAAACAATATTAGAAGCATCTTCACAGAAAATAATATGACCATCCTCCACATTTTCAGTCACAAGATCTTTAACTATTGCAACAGCAGGTTCAACTTTTATTTGTTCTTCAGGTTCTATAGGTTTCTTTTCACTTTTATGAACCGCACTATTTATAACAGAGTACTCCTTCATTTTAGCAGGGAAAGGAGTTTTTTCAATATAAGCTTCAGGAATAACATGATCAACAGGTTCAACTACAACACATTTATTAATAGATGAATCAATTTTATCTTTATACGGTTCATGATACTTATCAAAATTCTTCTTAGGCAATTCATAATGAGAGGCAAAAGCTTTATAAAGATTTGCAGACAACTTGAGAATCAAGACCATAAGTAGCACTCATATTACGAAATTTATCGAGTATCCATAAAAGCTTCAATGCATTTATAATCATAATTTATACTCGATTCTCTATCTTTGTCGTTCTCCCATCCTTCAGCATTTTCCTCGGATCCGATTAAGAAGGTCCCTTTTAAACTCTTCTTTGTTGCGCGTAAATGATCCAGAACAAGAAGTATCCAGCAAGGTCTTGTCTTCAAAAGAAAGTCTTGCATAGAAATTATCAATAATAACATTACCAGGAAGCTCATGAATGGGGCAATTTGAGCATTAAAGACTTCAATCTCCCCCACGCTTGGGCAATACTCTCTCCATCATGAGGCCAAAAGTTATATATGCGGTTCCGGTCTTTGTGAATTTCACTTGGAGGATCGAACTTAGAATAAAACCGGGGCACAATATCATTCCATTCAAGAGAATCCCCATTATCCAGTAATTTATACCAATGCGCCGCTTTACCAGACAGCGATATAGAGAATAGTTTCTTCCTCACTTCATCCATAGCAATACCTGCACACTTGAATAAACCGCATAATTCATGTAAGAACAATAAATGATCTCCAGGGTGGACAGTTCCATCCCCTGTATAACGGTTATCCACTACACGTTCAATAATTTTCATATGTATTTTGTATGGTATCTCTTCCTCACCTGGCGCCTCATCCACTACCTTTGCATTAGTAGTAGATTTTCCAAATAAAAACTCAAGAGAAGATCTCTCCATAATGAATTATGGCAGCAGGCAGAAATAAAATCAGCACAAACAGTAGAAATTTCCCTTACCAATTCCACTTACCAATAGCGCTTCACTCCCCGAGCAACGGCGCCGGAAAATAGTCTTGATGACCCACAAGTATAGGGGGTGTATCATAGTATCTTCGATAAGAAAGAATGTCGATCCCAACGAGGAGCAGAAGGTGTTGACAAGCAGTTTCGATGAAGGATTCACTGTAAATGCTCACAGACAAGTATTCATGGGGTTTTGATGTAGCAGATGAATAAAGTACGAGTAAGTAAAGTGCGAGAGTAACAATTGCAGCGAGTGGCCCAATCCTTTTTAGCACAAAGGACAAGCTGGTTTGTTTACTTATAATGACCAAACGTTCCTGAGGACACACGGGATTTTAGTCTAGTGCTTTCGCTACATACGGCTAATTAATCTTCATTGTTTTGATAAGTGTTGTGTGGGTGAACCTGTGCTAATGTACCGCCCTTCCTAGGACTAATACATACTTGTGATTATACCCCTTGCAAGCATCCGCAACTACAAGAAAGTAATTAAGATAAATCTAACCACAGCCTTAAACTACGAGATCCTGCTATCCCTCCTGCATCGATATACCAACGGGGGCTTAGGTTTCTGTCACTCCGGCAACCGCGCAATTGGCAAACGAGTACAAGATGCATTCCCCTAGGCCCATAAAGGTGAAGTGTCGTGTAGTCGACGTTCACACGACACCACTAGAAGAATAACACCACAACTTAAATATCATAACATTGAATATTACTCAACCATACTTCACTACTAACATTTAGACTTCACCCATGTCCTCAAGAACTAAACGAACTACTCACGAGAAATCATATGGAACATGATCAGAGGTGATATGATGATGAATAACAATCTGAACATAAACCTTTCAACGGTTTCACTCAATAGCATCAATAACAAGTAGAAATCAACACCGGGAGAGTTTCCCCTATCAAACAATCAAGATCAAACCCAAATTGCTACAGCGGTGATGATGTGCAGCGGTGGAGACGGCGGCGATGATGATGAAGATGATGATGATGGTGATGGTGATGATGTCCAACTTGATGGCGGTGACGATGGCGTCGATTTCCCCCTCCGGGAGGGAATTTCCCCGGCGGATCTCAGCCTGCCGGAGAGCTCTTTTCTCTCTGGTGTTCTCCGCCTCGCAGAGGCGGCTGTGACTCTTCGCGACCTATCCCCTGGAGCTTAGGTTTTCGGGACGAAGACGTTCGCGAAGAAAAGGAGGCGAGAGGGGCCTGTGGGCCCCCTCCTCACAGGGCGGCACGGCCAGGCCTTGGGCCGCGCCGACCTATGGGGTGGGCCCACCTCGGGTTCCCTCGGCTCCCTCTTCTGGCTCCCTTCGTCATCTGGAAAAATAGGATTTTTCATATAATTTCCGTCAACTGTTGATCTTCCGAAATATTGCATTCGACGGCGCTTTTTCCAGCGAGAATCCTGACTCCGGTGCGCGATCCTCCAATAATCATGAATCATGCAAAATAGATGAAATAACATAAGTATTATCCCCAAATATGAAATATATCAATGAATAACAACAAATTATGATATAAAATAGTGATGCAAATTGGACATATCAATGGCCATCTCGCGTGGCACACCTAGAGGGATAGGAGGGACCGGTACGCCTCCGACACTTAGCAACCAGCCGGTCGAGACGCGGTAGCCGGGGGCAGGGGTAGTTCGAGGCGCAAAGCGCCTCCGCCTCCCGGGGTGTTAGACATACGATGGAAGTCATGGGAGAGAGTGATGAGGTTTGCAGATATGAGTCCAAGCCTACATATATATAGTGGGAAAATGGCGGGAATGCGGGAAGAAAATAGGCGGGAACGAAGTGGCGCGCTAAACTTTCATCCCGGGTGGAGGCTCCAACTGGGACAAAAGACTGGGGGAGACTTATCTAGGAGGGCCTTATCTCGGGGGGCTAATGTGCGGGTAACCTTTTGTCACGGTTGGTGGGTGCAACCGGGACTAAAGCTGTCGGCAGGATAAGGATGTGTCGGTAACCTTTTGTGACGGTTGGTGGCTGCAACCGGGACTAAAGCTGTCGGCAGGATAAGGACGTGTGGGTGGACGCACTGCTTGATGAGATAAAGCATGTAGCGCACGACGCCCTGTCGAAGGAACAAGACAAAGTAGAAGCTGTGCCGTGCCTATAAAAGGAGCATCGATACGCCTTGCCAAGCAGATAAACAAGCCAAGCACAGTTTCATTCACATGGATGAAGGAAAGGGTTGGGAAATCTCCCGTGGCGCAGCTTCTTGAAGATGTCGTTGGTGCACACGCCCTACGACATCTTCGGAAGCTGCTCCTCAGAAAAATTTCCCTGCAAGCCCGTGAAAGACTCCGTCTCCTCTAATAGTGTTGGGGAAAGGGTTCTTATTATTACATAAATGTAGAGATTGTATTGGGAATACATTCTTACATCGCCATCTACTGTTGTGATCTTCTACGCCGTAGCCATGGAGAATCTTCATCATTTGGCAAGATGCTTGGGTCAATTTTCACCGTGAAGGGCGGAATTTCTTTAAACTTATTATAATCTTCTGACATGTCTGTCAACACCCGGATTTTAAAGTCCGAATGCCTATTATGTCTGTAACACCCCAAATTTCAAAACAAAGAGAAAGTAAAATTCCTTTTTCCAAAAATGAGAACTAACAAAAACTTTTCTTAAATAGAGTGCTATGCTTAGTGCTCATACCTATTACTTGTGTTTTTGCCATGATGAGTGTTATTATGCTTATGTGATAAACCCTAAAACCCTAAAGTGATCAAGTGAAGATCACAAACAAAATAAAATTAAAAGAGAAAGAAATCAAATAAGAAAAACCCTAAACCCTAACCTCCTCAAAAATCCTTTGGATCTATTTTGAGAAACCAAAATAGAAGAAAAAGCCATATGTGGGCCTATAGCCTTAATATGTAAATTTTGAACTCTACTTTTCTTACTTTGCTAAATAATGGTGAACCATTGCAAAACTTATTAAACCCTAAACCTCATCCCTCTTGTCATCAATCTTTGAGAAATAAAATAAAAAGGAAAGATCTTATTTAAGAAAAAGGCATATGCAAGCCTATGGATACTTGTTGAAAATGATGAGCTTTGCCTTGTCTACCTTGAGTAGATGAATTGAAATACCTCAACACACTCAACAAAGCACTTACCAACCAATTCAAGTGTGAAACAAAATAAAATCAAACATATGCATAGAGGCATATGTGCCTAGGGCTATTTTTGTAAAACTTTACCCTATGCCTTTCTACTTTATTTAGAGGATTGGAAAACCTTCATAAACCTTATCTAGTACTTCTTCAACCCAATCCAAAATGAAACAAAAGATTTTAAAAAGAAAGTAATAATGCCATAGAGGCATATGAGAGCAAAATATCAAATTTGTGAAATTGAGGATCTTGACCCTAAGACTTGTAGTGAATGGTTGGATCACTCCTATATACCATTTCAACACTCAACAACATCAATTGGGTCAAGCCTAGTCAAATTAAAAATCAAATGCCATATATGCATAGAGGCATATGTGACACATAGCCATTTTCACCAGTTCTTGTCCTATGCAATTCTACTTTGACCAAATGGTGTGAAACAATCTCTAAACCTAATCTAACCCTAAATTGACCCTCAACCTTGCCCAAGTGAAGCAAGGGGAGCACATTACAAGAATAAGAAAAATTGACATGTCACCTCTCATGTGTTATGGCCAATTTTACAAATCTTTGAGCAAGACCATTTGAAATGGTTTCAATGGTTTGAAAATGTTTCTAAACTAATAAGAATCACATTAGAGTCAAGAAAAGTCCAATCAAATGGAGAGAAATCAAATAGTGAGATAATTCCATTTTCACTCACATACACATAGGGCCAATTTATCAAATCTTGACCTAGCCACCTCCATTGCCTCAAAATGGGTTGCACCTTTCACCTAACTCAATCTAACACCAAATAAACCTCACTCTTGTCAAAGTGAAGCAAAGAAAAATAAAAAGAATAAAAGTTAGAAATTCATAAAACCCTCACATATGGCTTATGCCATTTTTATAAATTTTGACCCTAGACCATTTTGGTCTTCACCATTAGTTTAATAATGTTATTAACACTTACTACAACTTTTGGAATCAAAGAAACACAATTCAAATCAAATTCAAACTCAAAATTTGCTCACATACAATAATGGTCAAATCTGCCATTAATAGCCTGATCACTACTTTGAGCCTCTCTAATTCAAGTTTTTCAAACTATACTTTCCCAACTCTTTGCATGTCATCCAAGAGCACATCAAGGTGAACAACTTTGGTAAAGACCACCATGCGAAATTCATCTTGGAGCAAAAACTAGGCTCATGCAAAGTTGAGACTTTTTATCATGGTCAACAATCTCACCTTGTCCATTTTTGCTATTCTTTGATTTTAAAAATTCCACCACCACACCTAGTTGTCTCTGGTCATTTGCAACTCAACCAAACCCACTACTTGCAAATTTTGAATCCATTTAAACTCAACCAAATTTGGGCCAAAATTGTAATTGACAATATGTAACTATTTGCCACTATTTAGAATAGTGACTCTACCCTCAACACTAATGCTCCTAACTACTCTACCCTGTCCCCTTGTCCCCTCTCTTCCTCACAACAGCACAGAAACCCTAGAGGAGCTAGCCAAGCATGGCATAGCCATGCCATGCCGGCCATGGCACACATGGTGCACCCTCCTCCCTTCTCCTCCCCCTCAACCCTGGCCCCCATGTCTCTGAGCTTCCCCTTGCATCCCTGAAGCTGCCTAGCCCCACCATTGCCGGAGAGGAAGTCCCTAGGGCTGGCACACGTCGTGCCCAGAGCGCCCAGGGCCATGCCGAGGACATCGTGCGCGCGCTAGTGGACATGCCCTGGCCACGAGTTGCCTCGCCAGCACAACCTCGCCCTGGACCACCACTGAGCACGTTGAGCTTCGCCGTCGCATTGCCAACCCGCCAGACACGGCCCCGTGTCCTCGCGCCGCCTGTCGCCGTCGACCAGCTCGCCATTTTCCCGCGCCCGTGCCGCCAGTACTCGTCGTCGCTCTCGCTCAGCAGCCTGTCCCCCACCTCGCTCTGTAGCTCGCTAGCACCGCCTAGGCGCCCTCTACCTCGAGCCCACCTCACCAACCCCATTCCTTCGCCGGAGCGGCCGCGATGCTGTCGCCCTCGCCGCACCCCTCACGGCCAACTCGCCCCTATAAAAGGAGGACGATCCCGCCTCCATTTCTCACACCAATCGACCTCCCTCCTCTCTCTGACCCTTCTCCACCCCTCAATTTCACACTCCATCGCCGGAGAAGCTCCAATCGCAAGATCACCTCCGCCGGAGCCAGTACCTCGACGCCGTTGATCCACGCTTCCCCACGCCTCGCCACTGCTACTAGGAGCTTCAGCACCATCGACAACGTCGCCTCGCACACCGCAGAGCCCCGCGGAAACCTCCGTCGCGCCGCCGACCCCCTACCTCCGCCGCGGCAGCAAGCCCCTCCCCTCGACGGAGACGACGAACCCCAGCCGCACGATCTTCTTCTGATCCTACGTCCCACGATCCTCCATACCGTTTCGATAAGATAGAGTCGCTGACACGCGGGCCCCATTGTCAGCTGGCCCGCAGCGCTAGTTGGGCTGCCCCCTTGCTTTTTTCAAATCTTTGGCCCGTTTAATTTCCCGCCGGCCCATTTTTCAAATCTGGTTAGATAAATTGGGTATAAATTTAAATACTGAACCTGTTTTAGAAATTGAATAGTTTCAAATCTACCCAACTAAATTTGATGAACTTTATGTTGTTGGAAAGCTTATGAAATGCTTGATCCAACCCCACTGGTCTCACTTCAAGATCTGGTGTAGAATTAATGTGACATAGATAACAAGGCAGGGAGTTTTGTGACTTCAAATAAATCTTAAAAATCAACCAAAATAGATATTAAGTTAATTCCAACTCCAATAGCTCACATTTGACTTACACTAATTGTTTATGCAAGAAAATGATGTGGTCATTTTGCATGATCATGCCCTAGTTTAATTAAAGGACTATATGGCTATTCTAGTTAGTTGATATTGTCCAAAACTATTATGTAAATTCTATGAAGTGTTCACTTCATTTAAATCTTGTCCCAAATACTTTCATATGAAGTATTGACCCCTGGTCCAATACTCTCAAATGAAATGCTTGGTGAATTTAAATCATAATAGGCATTATTAAATGGTATGAGGTATTCTACCTCATTTAAATCAATTCCTCAAATGATGATGATGAATGGTTGACTTATGTCAACATGATTTCATGTAGAATTGTTTGAGGAAATTAAATCTTAAGAAGATTCAATGAGAGGAAATTATTTCTCAAAAACTATATGGAAACTATCATTTACATATGTAAGGAAAGAAGTTATCCTCTAACCCTAAGTAAGAAACCCTAGATTGATTCTAAGTAGCAATGTTAAGTAATGATGCTAGATCATTTGGAGTGAGCCATTAAGGCTAATTTAGGTTACTTAAGTGTTGTTTGGTGATTGTATCCTCGTATTCGTTTATAGACGCTAGTACCGGAGAATACCAGGAAGAAGAGGTCTTCTACCAAGAGGAAGAGCAAGAAAACTTTGATCACATCACCAACCAAGGCAAGCTATTATCAATGCAAGCTAGACTATTGCAAGTTATAATGTTGCAAGCTATTATCAATTCAAGCTAGACTATTGCAAGTTATAATGTTGCAAGCTAACACCAATGCAAGATAATACTCTGGCAAAGTGCAAAGCTCACTATGAGCAAGGCATTACCCTATTTACTTTATGCTTATGATCCTATTTCCCAGTTTTACTTTACAAGCTTTATTTACTTTTGTTTTATCAAAGTACTTTTTGATTTATGATTCACTTGGTTAGTATTGGAGTAGTACAAGAGTATTAAAGTTAGCCTAGAAGCAAAGCAAAATACTTAGCACCCCTCATACATAGATGCTAGTGCTAAATTAAAAGTGACTACTCTAGTTGGGAACTTGTGAAAAGAAATGACTTTGAAAACCTTAGAATGATGAGTCATTCTATTGAAAGATTTTGAAGGTGAATATGATCTATGAATGACTTGGTGAACTTTACAAAACTGATGGTTGGGTTCGGATGCGATACCATTCCAATTTTATAAGTACCCCCACAATACCTGAATCTGGGTAAGGCTTAGCTGGAAACTTATGTATTTTAGTATGGGTTCCCTACTGAACAAGCGTCATAGGGGTTATGCCGAGGCTGCCTCCGTACTGGTGAAGTGATATGAAATGACGTGAAATGAGGTGAATGTCCGGCCCAAGCCTCGTGCGGTTCCCGAGTCGACCGTCTGTCTTCACTGGGAGGCCAAGCTCATGGGGAGAGGTGCCTATACTAGAATATATAAATGAAAGGTTAAGATTGGTAGTTCGCGTACTGCGTACGATAAATCAGGGCCAATTACCCCTGACGAGCTATTGCAATTGTTGTGGCACAAGTGTACAACCTCTGCAGAGTTAAACCTATTCGAATAGCCGCGTCCGCGGTTATGGACAGTTGGGAAGGCCATACTGTTCCGTCATCAGAACTTTTCAAAAACTATGAATGGTGAATGGTGACTTGTGAATTTGAATTTGAAAGGTGACATTCACTTTGAATCACAACGGAGTTGTGGGAATGACACTAATGTTCCCACTTGAGTTAGTTAGCACATGAGGAGTTGTTTACCAAAATGTTTGTGAACTAAAATTGGCTTTACGCAAAATAAACTAGAGCTTAGCACCCCTTACTAGAATTGTCAGCACTTACATTAGTAGTAGTTTGCGAGTACTTTAAAGTACTCACGGGCTGTGTCCCTGGCTATTCAAATGGCCGGACTATGAAGAGGAGCAGAACTATCAAGATGACGACCAGCGGGACGCCTACGACAACTAGGGAATCTTCTGACGTCAGACGTTGGCCTGTGGACTAGAGAGTCCCTTCTATTTACGCTTCCGCTATGAAACTATGAACTTTGTGTTCGTTGATCAATAGATCAACTATTTGTGTAATATTGGATCATGTGATCTCTGTCTGTAAGACGACTATGGTATGTAATGAATGATGATTTATGATATTCAACTGTTATGTCTCGCAACAACAATATTCCTGGGATTGCGATGTATGGCATAACAGGCATATGGACTTAAAAATCCGGGTGTTGACAAGTTGGTATCAGAGCCATTGTTTGACCTTAGGAGACCCTAGTTAGAATGGACGTCTGCAAAACTTAGTTTCAAAAAAAAAGAAGTGAATATTTGCGAAAAACTTATTCTCACTCTTATCCTTGAGATATTTTTCAAAAGGAGGAATTCATGCCCTACTTTTCCTTGCCATTCCTACATAAAATTTTGCACACTGGAATACTTCTCTAATTTACTCCTCCTCTTTGTTCATAGATGGAGTACCAATGGGAGTTCTATCAGCTTGGTCCCGGAGGCGACCTAAGGTTCGAAAATGATTTGAACAACTAGTCGAATATCTAGGACACCCGTATCCCGAGTTCTTCGGAATACCCCTCAACAACCACTTCGGAGAAACACCTCGGTGGGAAGTTTCTACTGATCTACGAAGAAAGCTTGGAGCCCCGGTATGGGAAACCATCTGGATTTCTGTAACGGGAAGCACTTGGAAGGAAGGACTAGTCAGAGCTATGCAAGAAGCAATTTCCCATCTGTGTGGACAAAATGAGAACAAGATCAAGAACACTCGCTTCATCTACTACCCAAGACATGACTCCATGGGACGATCGATGACCATGCCCCCACACACGGAGATGAACCCCTATGTAGCACACCAGGACTTCAGGCTGTACAAAACCCGCAGGGATTTGGACAACGCCCTCGCCTCTCGCCAAGCACATCACCCATGAAGACAAAGAATCCCCCCGGAAGAGTAGTATCACCCCAGCACTTAAGTAGGTGTGAGTTGTATCAGGATCCCCTTGTATCGTAGAGCGAATGAATGGTTCTTCAAACCAACGGTGTGTTAGATTTGTAATGTGTGATGTTTGGTATGAATGAAAAAGTGTTGTTGGTTTTTACCCCCTCAACACTACTCAATTTTCAAGTTGTGAACTTGTGAACTTTAATTCAAACAAACCGTAGAAATTTCCCTCTTATCTTATCATCTACTCCGATACTTAGATGGCCCCTCCCAATCGCACCAACGATGCGATGATGCAACTGCTGCAAACCCTGCTAGCCGACAGGGAAACAGAAAGAGCTGAACGCCAAGCCAACATCACCGCCTTGCAGAACATCGCCAACCAAGGCCATGGAAACCACGACCACCCTGGGTCAAAACTGAAGAACTTTCAGAACACCAACCCACCTATCTTCAACAAGACCGAAGAGCCCCTCGATGCCGATGACTGGCTTCAGACTATGGAGAACAACTTGGAAGTAGCTGGAGTGGAAGCAAATGAGAAAGTTTTGTTTGCAACCCACTATCTAGCCGGACCAGCCCGCGCTTGGTGGACAAGCACCCGTGCCATGAACGGTGGTCAGTTCATGACTTGGGAGGATTTCAAACTCAAGTTTAGCAAGTACCATGTGCCCCAAGGACTAATCAAGATGATGAGAGACGAGTTCCGCGAACTCAAGCAAGGCAGAATGTCCGTGGTGGAATACCGCGACAGATTTCTTACACTGTCAAGGTACGCCCCGGACGAGACCGATACCAATGAGAAGAGGAAAGAAAGATTTCTGAACGGACTCCACGACGAGATGCAGACCGTACTGGTCAACATTCCCTTTGCTGACCTAGAAGCTCTGGTGGACTCCGCCATCCAGATGGAAGGGAAGCTTCACCAAGCCAATGAGAACCGCAAGCGCCGGATGATGAATCAGCATGGGTCCAGCAATACCCAGAAGTACCGCAACAACTCATCTGGAGGATATACTCCCAAGTACAACAAGCCCCCTGCTCAGAACTACCGCCCAAACTACACCAACAACCACGGAGGACCCCCGAAGCCCGGAGGCAACAACCACAACCCCAACAACAACAACAACAACGGGAACAAAAACAACAACAATAATGGCCCTAGGACAGGAAGCAACGCCGTCCCTATTGCGAACAAGCAGGACAAGACCACCATCACGTGCTATGAGTGTGGTGTAGTGGGGCACTACTCCAACGAGTGTCCCAAGAGGCTCGCCAAGCTCGCCGGCAGCGCCGCTGCACCTGCTCAGAACCAACGCCGCTTTGCCGCAAGAAAGAACCCGAACAACAATGGCCGCTACTACAACATGACGACCACCGAAGCTCAAGAAGCACCTCAGAACATGCCAAGTATGTCCCCTGTTAAATCATATCGCCCAATCTCTCTTAGGAACCTAACTTTTCTTAAAATCTCGGGACGAGATTTGTTTAAGGGGGAAGGGTTTGTAACACCCCAATTTTCAAAACAAAGAGAAAGTAAAATTCCTTTTTCCAAAAATGAGAACCAACAAAAACTTTTCTTAAATAGAGTGCTATGCTTAGTGCTCATACCTATTACTTGTGTTTTTGCCATGATGAGTGTTATTATGCTTATGTGATAAACCCTAAAACCCTAAAGTGATCAAGTGAAGATCACAAACCAAATAAAATTAAAAGAGAAAGAAATCAAATAAGAAAAACCCTAAACCCTAACCTCCTCAAAAATCCTTTGGATCTATTTTGAGAAACCAAAATAGAAGAAAAAGCCATATGTGGGCCTATAGCCTTAATATGTAAATTTTGAACTCTACTTTTCTTACTTTGCTAAATAATGGTGAACCATTGCAAAACTTATTAAACCCTAAACCTCATCCCTCTTGTCATCAATCTTTGAGAAATAAAATAAAAAGGAAAGATCTTATTTAAGAAAAAGGCATATGCAAGCCTATGGATACTTGTTGAAAATGATGAGCTTTGCCTTGTCTACCTTGAGTAGATGAATTGAAATACCTCAACACACTCAACAAAGCACTTACCAACCAATTCAAGTGTGAAACAAAATAAAATCAAACATATGCATAGAGGCATATGTGCCTAGGGCTATTTTTGTAAAACTTTACCCTATGCCTTTCTACTTTATTTAGAGGATTGGAAAACCTTCATAAACCTTATCTAGTACTTCTTCAACCCAATCCAAAATGAAACTAAAGATTTTAAAAAGAAAGTAATAATGCCATAGAGGCATATGAGAGAAAAATATCAAATTTGTGAAATTGAGGATCTTGACCCTAAGACTTGTAGTGAATGGTTGGATCACTCCTATATACCATTTCAACACTCAACAACATCAATTGGGTCAAGCCTAGTCAAATTAAAAATCAAATGCCACATATGCATAGAGGCATATGTGACACATAGCCATTTTCACCAATTCTTGTCCTATGCACTTCTACTTTGACCAAATGGTGTGAAACCATCTCTAAATCTAATCTAACGCTAAATTGACCCTCAACCTTGCCCAAGTGAAGCAAGGGGAGCACATTACAAGAATAAGAAAGATTGACATGTCACCTCTCATGTGTTATGGCCAATTTTACAAATCTTTGAGCAAGACCATTTGAAATGGTTTCAATGGTTTGAAAATGTTTCTAAACTAATAAGAATCACATTAGAGTCAAGAAAAGTCCAATCAAATGGAGAGAAATCAAATAGTGAGATAATTCCATTTTCACTCACATACACATAGGGCCAATTTATCAAATCTTGACCTAGCCACCTCCATTGCCTCAAAATGGGTTGCACCTTTCACCTAGCTCAATCTAACACCAAATAAACCTCACTCTTGTCAAAGTGAAGCAAAGAAAAATAAAAAGAATAAAAGTTAGAAATTCATAAAACCCTCACATATGGCTTATGCCATTTTTATAAATTTTGACCCTAGACCATTTTGGTCTTCACCGTTAGTTGAATAATGTTATTAAACACTTACTACAACTTTTGGAATCAAAGAAACACAATTCAAATCAAATTCAAACTCAAAATTTGCTCACATACAATAATGGTCAAATCTGCCATTAATAGCCTGATCACTAATTTGAGCCTCTCTAATTCAAGTTTTTCAAACTAAACTTTCCCAACTCTTTGCATGTCACCCAAGAGCACATCAAGGTGAACAACTTTGGTAAAGACCACCATGCCAAATTCATCTTGGAGCAAAAACTAGGCTCATGCAAAGTTGAGACTTTTTATCATGGTCAACAATCTCACCTTGTCCATTTTTGCTATTCTTTGATTTTAAAAATTCCACCACCACACCTAGTTGTCTCTGGTCATTTGCAACTCAACCAAACCCACTACTTGCAAATTTTGAATCCATTTAAACTCAACCAAATTTGGGCCAAAATTGTAATTGACAATATGTAACTATTTGCCACTATTTAGAATAGTGACTCTACCCTCAACCCTAATGCTCCTAACTACTCTACCCTGTCTCCTTGTCCCCTCTCTTCCTCACAACAGCACAGAAACCCTAGAGGAGCTAGCCAAGCATGGCATAGCCATGCCATGCCGGCCATGGCACACATAGTGCACCCTCCTCCCTTCTCCTCCCCCTCAACCCTGGCCCCATGTCTCTGAGCTTCCCCTTACATCCCTGAAGCTGCCTAGCCCCACCATTGCCGGAGTGGAAGTCCCTAGGGATGGCACACGTCGTGCCCAGAGCGCCCAGGGCCATGCCGAGGACGTCGTGCGCGCGCCAGTGGACATGCCCTGGCCACGAGTCGCCTCGCCAGCACAACCTCGCCCTGGACCACCACTGAGCACGTTGAGCTTCGCCGTCGCATTGCCAACCCGCCAGACACGGCCCCGTGTCCTCGCGCCGCCTGTCGCCGTCGACCAGCTCGCCATTTTCCCGCGCCTGTGCCGCCAGTACTCATCGTCGCTCTCGCTCAGCAGCCTGTCCCCAACCTCGCTCTCTAGCTCGCTAGCACCGCCTAGGCGCCCTCTACCTCGAGCCCACCTCACCAACCCCATTCCTTCCCCGGAGCCGCCGCGATGCTGTCGCCCTCGCCGCACCCCTCACGGCCAACTCGCCCCTATAAAAGGAGGACGATCCCGCCTCCATTTCTCACACCAATCGACCTCCCTCCTCTCTCTGACCCTTCTCCACCCCTCAATTTCACACTCCATCGCCGGAGAAGCTCCAATCGCAAGATCACCTCCGCCGGAGCCAGTACCTCGATGCCGTTGATCCACGCTTCCCCACGCCTCGCCACTGCTACCAGGAGCTTCAGCACCATCGACAACGTCGCCTCGCACACCGTAGAGCCCCGCGGGAACCTCCGTCGCGCCGCCGACCCCCTACCTCCGCCGCGGCAGCAAGCCCCTCCCCTCGATGGAGACGACGAACCCCAGCCGCACGATCTTCTTCTGATCCTACGTCCCACGATCCTCCATACCGTTTCGGTAAGATAGAGTCGCTGACGCGCGGGCCCCATTGTCAGCTGGCCCGCAGCGCTAGTTGGGCTGCCCCTGGCTTTTTTCAAATCTTTGGCCCGTTTAATTTCCCGCCGGCCCATTTTTCAAATCTGGTTAGATAAATTGGGTATAAATTTAAATACTGAACCTGTTTTAGAAATTGAATAGTTTCAAATCTACCCAACCAAATTTGATGAACTTTATGTTGTTGGAAAGCTTATGAAATGCTTGATCCAACCCCACTGGTCTCACTTCAAGATCTTGTGTAGAATTAATGTGACATAAATAACAAGGCAGGGAGTTTTGTGAATTCAAATAAATCTTAAAAATCAACCAAAATAGATATTAAGTTAATTCCAACTCCAATAGCTCACATTTGACTTACACTAATTGTTTATGCAAGAAAATGATGTGGTCATTTTGCATGATCATGCCCTAGTTTAATTAAAGGACTATATGGCTATTCTAGTTAGTTGATATTGTCCAAAACTATTATGTAAATTCTATGAAGTGTTCACTTCATTTAAATCTTGTCCCAAATACTTTCATATGAAGTATTGACCCCTGGTCCAATACTCTCAAATGAAATGCTTGGTGAATTTAAATCATAATAGGCATTATTAAATGGTATGAGGTATTCTACCTCATTTAAATCAATTCCTCAAATGATGATGATGAATGGTTGACTTATGTCAACATGATTTCATGTAGAATTGTTTGAGGAAATTAAATCTTAAGAAGATTCAATGAGAGGAAATTATTTCTCAAAAACTATATGGAAACTATCATTTACATATGTAAGGAAAGAAGTTATCCTCTAACCCTAAGTAAGAAACCCTAGATTGATTCTAAGTAGCAATGTTAAGTAATGATGCTAGATCATTTGGAGTGAGCCATTAAGGCTAATTTAGGTTACTTAAGTGTTGTTTGGTGATTGTATCCTCGTATTCGTTTATAGACGCTAGTACGGAGAATACCAGGAAGAAGAGGTCTTCTACCAAGAGGAAGAGCAAGAAAACTTTGATCACATCACCAACCAAGGCAAGCTATTATCAATGCAAGCTAGACTATTGCAAGTTATAATGTTGCAAGCTATTATCAATTCAAGCTAGACTATTGCAAGTTATAATGTTGCAAGCTAACACCAATGCAAGATAATACTGCGGCAAAGTGCAAAGCTCACTATGAGCAAGGCATTACCCTATTTACTTTATGCTTATGATCCTATTTCCCAGTTTTACTTTACAAGCTTTATTTACTTTTGTTTTATCAAAGTACTTTTTGATTTATGATTCACTCGGTTAGTATTGGAGTAGTACAAGAGTATTAAAGTTAGCCTAGAAGCAAAGCAAAATACTTAGCAACCCTCATACATAGATGCTAGTGCTAAATTAAAAGTGACTACTCTAGTTGGGAACTTGTGAAAAGAAATGACTTTGAAAACCTTAGAATGATGAGTCATTCTATTGAAAGATTTTGAAGGTGAATATGATCTGTGAATGACTTGGTGAACTTTACAAAACTGATGGTTGGGTTCGGATGCGATACCATTCCAATTTTATAAGTACCCCCACAATACCTGAATCTGGGTAAGGCTTAGCTGGAAACTTATGTATTTTAGTATGGGTTCCCTCTGAACAAGCGTCATAGGGGTTATGCCGAGGCTGCCTCCGTACTGGTGAAGTGATATGAAATGAGGTGAATGTCCGGCCCAAGCCCTGTGCAGTTCCCAGGCTGACTGTCTGTCTTCACTGGGAGGCCAAGCTCATGGGGAGAGGTGCCTATACTAGAATATATAAATGAAAGGTTAGGATTGGTAGTTCGCATACTGCGTACGATAAATCAGGGCCGATTACCTCGACGAGCTATTGCAATTGTTGTGGCACAAGTGTACAACCTCTGCAGAGTTAAACCTATTCGAATAGCCGCGTCCGCGGTTATGGACAGTTGGGAAGGCCATACTGTTCCGTCATCAGAACTTTTCAAAAACTATGAATGGTGAATGGTGACTTGTGAAATTGAATTTGAAAGGTGACATTCACTTTGAATCACAACGGAGTTGTGGGAATGACACTAATGTTCCCACTTGAGTTAGTTAGCACATGAGGAGTTGTTTACCAAAATGTTTGTGAACTAAAATTGGCTTTACGCAAAATAAACTAGAGCTTAGCACCCCTTACTAGAATTGTCAGCACTTACATTAGTAGTAGTTTGCGAGTACTTTAAAGTACTCACGGCTGTGTCCCTGGCTATTCAAATGGCCAGACTATGAAGAGGAGCAGAACTATCAAGATGACGACCAGCAGGACGCCTACGACAACTAGGGAATCTTCGACGTCGGACGTTGGCTCGTGGACTAGAGAGTCCCTTCTATTTACGCTTCCGCTATGAAACTATGAACTTTGTGTTCGTTGATCAATAGATCAACTATTTGTGTAATATTGGATCATGTGATCTCTGTCTGTAAGACGACTATGGTATGTAATGAATGATGACTTATGATATTCAACTGTTATGTCTCGCAACAACAATATTCCTGGGATTGCGATGTATGGCATAACAGGCATCTGGACTTAAAAATCCGGGTGTTGACAATGTCATACATCGCAATCCCAGGAAATTGTTGTTGCGAGGCATAATAGTTAAGTATCACAGTCATCATTCATTACAAACCATAATGTCTTACAACTTGGAATCACATGATCCATATTACACGAATAGTTGATCTATTGATCAACGAACAAACACAAGTTCATAGCGGAAGCGTAAGATACAAGGACTCTCTAGTCCACAGGCCAACGCTTGACGTTATAAGCTCCTAGTTGTGGTAGACGTCCTGCTCGATCGTCATCCTCGTACTTGCTGCTCGGCTTCATAGTCTGGCCATTTGAATAGCCAGGGACAAAGCCGTGAGTACTTTAAGTACTCGCAATCTAATACTAATGTAAGTACTAACATTACTATAGAGAGTGTTCTAAGCCCTAGGGTTATTTGCATAAAGCCAATTTTAGTTGAGAAACATTTTAGTAAACAACTCCTCATGTGCTAACTAACTCAAGTGGGAACATTAGTGTCATTCCCACAACTCTGTTGTAATTCAAATTCAAAGTCACCATTCAAGTTCAAGTTCAAATTCACCAGTCACATAGATATAAATTCTGATGACGGAAACAGTATGGCCTTTCCAATAGTCCATGTCCGCGGACGCGGCTATTCGAATAGGTTTACACTCTGCAGAGGTTGCACACTTGTGCCACAACATTTGATTACATCCGTCAGGGATAAACCCCGAATAATCGTAACTCAGTACGCGGATCATCAACCGTTAACCTTTCACTTACACACCCTAGTATAGGCACCTCTCCCCATGAGCTTGGCCTCCCGGTGAAAACCAACCGTTAACCCGGGAACAGCACAGGGCTTGGTCGTACAATCCACCTCAATTCACATCATTTCTCAACAACGGAGGCAGCCTCAAGCATAACCCCTATGACGTGTGTTCAGAGGGAACCCATACTAAGACACATAAATTTCCAGCTAAGCCTTACCCATAATCAGGTATTGTGGGTGTACTCAGAAATTGGAATGGTATCGCATCCAACTCAATCATCAGTTTTATTCATTTCACCAAGTCAAAATTCATATTATATTCACCTTCAAAATCTTTCAATGGAAATGACTCATCATTCCAAGGTTTTTAACATCATCATTTCACAAACACATGTTCCCATCTAGAGTAGTCATTTTTAATTTAGCACTAGCATCTAGGTATGAGGTGTGCTAAGTACTTTGCTTTGCTTCTAGGCTAACTTCGATACTCTTGTACTAATCCAATACTAACCAAGTGAATCATGAATCAAAAAGTACTTTGATAAAACAAAGGTAAATAAAGCTTGGAAAGTAAAACTGGGAAATAGGATCATAAGCATAAATTAAATGGGGTAATGCCTTGTTCATGGTGAGCTTTGCACTTTGCAAGAGTATTATCTTGCCTTGGTTGGGGAATTGGTCAAAGTGGTCTTCTTCTCCTTGGAAGTAGACCTCCTCCTCCTCTTGATACTCCTCGGTACTAGCGTCTAAAATACGAATACGGGGTACACAATCATCATACCAAACTAATTTACTAAACTAGGCACACTCATGATTTACACATATTAAACTAGCATCACACATTACTTTTAAGTTGGTGGATGTGTTCTTCTTATTATTTAAGAAAAATAATTTCCTCTCATACTAATTTGAATGTTACTTTTAATTATTTAGAGAAATAATTTCCTCTCATTATCTTATTAAGATTTAATTTCTCTCATGCATAATATGTGACCTAGGTTGACGAAAGTCAATCTCTTCACACTTATCAATTAAGAAAATGATTTAAATGAGGTGAGCACCTCATACCAGTTAATCCTAGCATGGCAAAGATTTAATATCACCAATAATTCATATGAGACCTAAATGACCAGAGTCTCTACCTCATTTTGAATTGGTGGTGACAAGATTTAAATGAGAGAAACACTCCCATATGATTTCTTAATAGTTTCGGACAATATCTTTGACTAGAAATAGCCATAAAGTCATTTCATTCCACTAGGCCATGATCATTCAAAGTAAGCATGGAATATTTTTGTAGAAACAATTAATATAAGTGAAATGTGAATTGTAGGAGTTGGAAATAACTGAAAAGCATTTATGGTTGATTTTTAATAATTATTCTAAAGCAGAAAAGTCCCTGCCTTGTTTATTTTATCACTTTAGTTCTACAACAGATCTAGGGTTCAATACAGTGGCATTGTGTAGATAATTTCATAAGGTTTCCAAATATATAAAGTTTGTAAAATTTGGCCTAGTAGATTTGTCCCTATTAAATTTCAAAGTTGAGATCAGATTGGGTTATTTCTCTATTTTTCATATTTGAATTTGAAACGTGGGCTGGCGGGAGAATTAACGGGCTAGGCAGTGCGGGAAGGAAATGGGCCAGCCCAGCTTCGCAGCGGGCCAGCTGACATGGTGGGGGCCACCTGTCTGTGGGGTTTAAACAGCGAAACGGTATGAGAGAGGAGGGTCGTGCGATTAGAAGGAAGATCGACGGCCGTGGTGCGTCGTCGTCGACGACGAGAGGCGGACTTACTGGCGACGGTGGTAGGGGGTCGGCGAGCTCGTCGGAGCTCCGGCGGTCGTCGGAGGGGTGCGCCGCAACGTTGTCGTCGATGGGAAGCGCCTGGAAGCAGTTGCGTCGCCTGAGGTGGTCTTCTTCTCCGGCGTGCTCCGTGTACTGGTGGCGGCGGCGAGCTTGCAATTCGGGCGGTGGAGTGGCTACTCGATCAAATTGAAGTGGCGAGGAGAGCTGTGGTGAGGAGGGGAAGAGAGTGGCGTGCTCAAATCGGTGGGAGGAGCTCTCCTTTTATAGGAGAGGGAGGTGACCGTGGGGCGGAGCGGGGGTCATCGTCGTCGTCACCGTTCCAACGCTGCGAAGGGGCAAGTGATGGGCGCTTCGGGTTGCTGCGGCACTGGTGATGACGAATCGCTTGATCGTGGCGTGGCAGGGGCTCAGTGGAGAGAGGGAGCGTGATGGGAAGTGTCCATGCCGCGGCGGTTGAATGGGGTCGTGGTCGTCGAGCCTGGCGTTCCCGCGGGCCAGTGGGCGTGTCCAGGCGATCCAGTGATCTGTCGTGCGTCGACTGGCGCTGAGAGGAGGGGTCGAGGTGGTGCGAGGACGCGGGCGTCAGCATGCTCTGGCGCGTCCAGTGTGGATGCCATGCGCGCTCTGGTGCGGCATGGGCAAGTTCTGGGCGCCACTGGGCGCTCGTGTTCTGGCGTCTCCGGTGCATGGTGTCATCGAGTCACTGGCTGGGCAACATCAGGTCAGTGAGAGGGAGGGAATTGACAATGTGGTGCAGTCCAGAGATGGCCAGAGGCGATGGTGGCATGATGGTGGCATGCCATGCCACGACATGGCATGGTTTTGATGATTTGATCCAACATTGGCCAGTGCAAGTGGGTGAACTGAGGTGGTGAAGTGAGAGGAGGGTCCAGGGGTTGCTATAGTGGCTCAGGTTGGACTTGGTCCTCTCCAAATTTCAGTATGGGCAACAATTATATCCCTGCCCTAAAGGTGTTTGAGGTAATGCCCGAAAGAAAAAAAGTTTTGAATTTTGCAATTCTTTTTGGTGGGTTGTAATCATATATTAAATGGAGTAGAATGGTGTTGGTTTGGTTCAATTTGGAAATGGTTTGAAAAATATCAAAATGCATATGATCTTAGTTTTGTTTCAATGTCTCATCTTGGCTTGCCTGTAATTTGAATTTGAGGCAGAGGTTGAGGTGAGTGTCTTGAGCAAAGTTGTTGTCTTCGATGAGATCTTGGAAGAGGTGCAAAGAGTTGGCCAAGTGTAGAAAGAGAAAGTTGAAAACCAGGGGCTCAAAGTGGGTATCATGCTGAAAATGTCTCACATGACCATAATCACATGTGATCACAAATTTGATTCAAAATTTATTTGAATTGAGTTTGGTTGATTCATAAAGTGTTTATAAGTGTTTAGTATCCATTTACAACTAATGGTGCAAACCAAATTGGTCTAGAATAAAGATTTGTAAAAATGGCCTAGGCCATATGTGTGTGTAAAAATTGAATTTTATAATTTCTTTTCTATTTTATTTTTATTTGACTATGGATGATCAAGTGATCATTGTTAGGGTTTTAGAGTGAGAGTAAACACATAAGCAAGCATCATGGCAAAAGCACACTCAAATAATAAATAAGGTGAGCTATATGCATAGTCCTATATGATGAGAAAAAGTTTTTTTTGGCTCTCATTTTTGGATTCTTGAATTTCTCTCTTGTTCCTTTTATTGAAAACTTGGGATGTTACAAACCCTTCCCCCTTACAAAAGATCTCGTCCCGAGATCTAAAGAAAACTAGGTACTAAAGAGATCTGGGTATTCCTTCTTCATATCTTCCTCGCGTTCCCAAGTGGCTTCTTCCTCGGTGTGATTACTCCATTGTATCTTCAGGAACTTGATACTTCGGGTGCGGGTGGTCCTGAATGCTTCTTCAAGGATGCGAATTGGCACTTCGCGGTATGTTAGATCCTTGTTGATATCAATGGCTCTGTGGTCGATGTTCTTGAACACTTCGGTTTTCTCCGGCACTTCTAGGCACTTCCGAAGCAGTGAGATGTGAAACACATTGTGTACGGCGGACATTTCTTCCGGTAGTTCAAGCTGATATGAAACTTCTCCTCGGTGACTCAGAACTTTGAATGGTCCGACATATCCTTTGAGTTGGAATCTCTGCATTCCTTTGAGGGGTGAGACTTTGAGATACACAAAATCTCCGATCTCGAATGTCATCTCTCGGCGTCTCTTGTCGGCGTTTATCTTCTGTCTTGACTGGGCGGTCTTGAGGTACTCGCGGATCTTGTGCACCTTCTCTTCGGCTTCTCGGAGAATATCAGCGCCGAAGACTTGACTATCTCCGACTTCCGACCAGTTCAGAGGGGTACGTCATTTCCTTCCGTACAGGGCTTCAAAGGGGGTCATCTGTAAGCTGGCTTGATAACTGTTGTTGTAGAAGAATTCTGCGTAAGGTAAGCAGTCTTCCCATTTGGATCCATACTCTAGCACACAGGCTCTCAACATATCTTCCGATGATCCGGTTGACTCTCTCGGTCCGTCCGTCGGTCCGAGGGTGATAAGCTGTGCTGAAATTCAGACGGGTTCCTAGTCCTTCATGCACCTTCTGCCAGAATCTTGAGGTGAATTGAGATCCTCTATCTGACACAATTGACTTCGGTGTTCCGTGCAGGCTGACTATCCTGGAGATGTATAATTCTGCTAGCTTTGGGCCTTGGTATGTGGTCTTGACGGGGATGAAATGTGCAACTTTGGTCAACCTATTGATTACTACCCAAATGGAGTCATTTCCTCTGCTAGATTTGGGCAATCCTGTGATAAAGTCCATACCGACAGAATCCCATTTCCACTCAGGAATCTGTAATGGTTGCAACAGTCCTGCGGGTCGTTGATGTTCTGCTTTGACTCGTTGACAGATATCACACTTGGCGATGTAGCTTCCTATCTCTCGCTTCATTCCGTGCCACCAGAATTGTTCCTTCAGGTCTTGGTACATCTTGGTTCCTCCGGGGTGAATGGAATACAGTGTGTCGTGAGCTTCCTTCAGAATGACTTGCTTCAACTCTGAATCTGACGGTACACACAGGCGTCCGTTGTACCAAAGAACTCCTTCTTCATCTACGGTGAATCCCGGTGCCTTTCCTGCAGCTATCTGATTTTTGATTCCATTAATGCTGGCATTTCCCTTCTGGGCTTCTTTTATCTGGCTCATCAAAGTGGGTTGGCGCTCAATGCTGGCTAAGAATCCTTCGCTTACTAGCTCTAGTCTGAACTGTTCAAACTCTTGGTACAGGCTTGGTTGCTCTATTGCGATCATGGAGTTTAACTGACACGGCAGTCTGCTCAAAGCATCCGCTACCACATTGGCCTTGCCGGGGTGGTAGTGAATTGCCATGTCGTAATCTTTGATTAATTCAATCCATCTGCGCTGTCTCATGTTCAGCTCTTTCTGGGTGAAAGTGTACTTCAGGCTCTTGTGATCTGAATATATCTCGCATCGATTACCCATGAGGTAATGACGCCAAACCTTCAGGGCTAAAACTACGGCTGCTAACTCCAAGTCATGAGTTGGATAGTTCTGTTCATGTTGCTTCAGTTGCCTTGATAGGTATGATATCACCTTGCCTTCTTGCATCAACACACATCCAAGACCAGTCTTGGATGCATCACAATAGACGTCGAATGGCTTGGTGACATCGGGCATGATCAGTATTGGGGTTGTGGTTAATCTGAGCTTGAGCTGTTGAAAGCTTTCTTCACATTTGCCATTCCAGTCAAACTTCTTGTCCTTCATCAGCAGTTGAGTCATTGGTCTTGCGATGCTTGAAAATCCTTCAACGAATCTGCGGTAATATCCTGCTAATCCCAGAAATGCTCGGACTTCAGTCTGGGTGGTTGGGGCTTTCCATTCCTCAACGGTCTTGATTTTTGCGGGATCTACGGCAATTCCTTCTGTAGACAAAATGTGTCCCAGGAATCCTACTTCCTTCAACCAAAACTCACATTTGCTAAACTTGGCGTACAACTTGTGCTGCCTCAAGGTTTCTAAGACCACTTCCAAATGTTGCTCATGTTCTTCTTCTGATTTGGAGTAGATAAGAATGTCGTCGATGAAGACTACGACAAACTTATCCAGGAATTCCATAAAGATCTTATTCATGAGATTCATGAAGTAAGCGGGGGCATTGGTCAGTCCAAAGGACATAACATTGTACTCATACAGTCCATATCTGGTGGTAAAGGCAGTCTTCGGAATATGTGTTGCTCGGATCTTCAGTTGATGGTAACCTGTCCTCAGATCAATCTTCGAGAATACTTGGGCACCGGTCAGTTGATCAAACAGGTCTTCTATCTTTGGCAAGGGGTATTTGTTCTTGATGGTGACATCGTTAAGCTTACGATAGTCCGTAACCAAACGAGTGGCACCGTCCTTTTTATCCACAAACAAAACTGGTGATCTCCAAGGCGACGCACTTGGTCGAATCAGACCTTTCTATAGCATATCATCCAGTTGCTTCTTCAGTTCCACTAGCTCTGCGGGGTTCATGCTATAGGCTCTCTGGGCTATAGGTCCTGTTCCAAGGATTAACTCGATGATAAACTCGATATCTCAATCCGGGGGCATACCGGGTAGATCATCCGGAAACACATCAGGGTATCGACAGACGACCCTGATTTGATCCAGAGTTGGCTTGGCTACACTTTGGTTGCAGGTGAATTTTCTGGGTAGTTTTTCAGACACATGTTCTATTATTATTCCGGTGCTACTAGTCATGGTGATAGCCTTCTTGGCGCAGTCTATCAATCCATGATGTTTCGCCATCCAATCCATACCCAGTACTACTTCCAATCCTTTTGTTCCCGAGAAAATCAAGTTTGCATAAAAGTCTATTTCATGAATTCTGATGGGTACATCTTTGCAAAATTTTCTAGCTTTAGTTGTTGCTCCAGGTATTTGAACTATCATGACATGTTTCAAGCTGATTGGTTGAATCTTACTAGTGCACACAAAATCTTCTGTAACAAACGAATGCGATGCTCCAGAATCAAACAACACTCTTGCTGGTATTGAGTTAACAGAGAACATACCCAGCACCACGTCAGGTGCTTCCTGGGCTTCCTTGGTGTTCATGTGGAATAGGCGACCTCCACGGTTGTTTGGGTTGTTGGGGGCGAACTTCTTGCCGGTGGAGACACGGCGTTGCTGCTGAGCTGGTGGTGCGGGGTTGCCTGCGAGCTTGGCGAGCCTCTTGGGACACTCATTGGAGTAATGCCCCACTACACCACACTCATAGCAGGTGATGGTGGCCTTGTCCTTGGTCGCAACGGGGATGGCGTTGCTCCCAGTCCTTGGTGCGGTGTTGGTGTTGTTGTTGTTGTTGGGGGCTCTCGGTGGAGCGCGGTTGTAGTAGTTGTTGTTGTTGTGGTAGTTGCTGTTGTTGTTGTTGTTGTAGTGGCCTCCTCGCCTTGGGTTTCCTCCACTCCGGTTCTGATAACCCGGACGTGACATCTGTGCATTGGGCTTGTTGTTTCGGAAGCCTCCGCTTGAGTTGGGGCGATACTTTGGGGCATTGCTAGGCCCACTCTGGTTCATCATGCGGCGCTTGCGGTTCTCGCTGGCTTGGTTCAGTTTGCCTTCCATTTGGATGGCGGAGTCAACAAGGGCTTCGAGGTCGGCGAAGGGGATGTTGATCAACACGAGTCGCATCTCATCATGCGGTCCGTTCGGGAACCTTTCCTTCCTCTTCTCAGTAGTATCGGTCTCATCCGGGCGTACCTTGACAGTGTGAGAAACTTGTCGCGGTATTCCACCACGGACATCCGGCCTTGCTTCAGTTCACGGAATTCATCTCTCATCTTCTTTATCAGACCCGGGGGCACATGGTACTTGCTGAACTTGAGCTTGAAATCAGTCCAAGTCATAAACTGTCCCGCGTTCATGGCACGGGTGCTTGTCCACCAAGCTCTTGCTGGTCCTGCTAAGTAGTGCGTGGCAAACAACACTTTCTCATTCTCTTCAACTCCAGCTACTTCTAGATTGTTCTCCATAGTTTGGAGCCAATCATCTGCATCAAGTGGTTCCTCAATCTTGCTGAAAACTGGCGGGTTGGTATTCTGGAAGTTCTTGAGCTTTGATCCTGGATGATCATGATGGCCTTGATTGTTGTTGGCAAGCTGTTGAAGTGCTGCAATGTTGGCTTCCCTTTCAGCTCTTTCTGCTTCTCTACCTTCCAGCATAGTTTGCAACATCTGCATCATTGCGTCTTGAGTGACATTGCGAGTTGGAGGGGCCATCTGAGCATTGAGATAGATCATGAGATAAGAGGGAAATTCTCTATGGCTTGTTTTGTGTTTAAGTTCAAAAGTTTAAAACTTGAAGTCTTTTCATGATAACACAAACATACATTCATTCATGACAAACAACACACATTACAAGCTAACACACTAAGGGTTTTAAGAACCCTTCTTCTCCATGCTACGATACATGGGGCGGGATACAACTCACACCTACGATAGTGCACAAGTGAACTACTCATCATCTATGGCGATGTGGTCATCCTCTCCGGCATCGAGGAACTCGTAGTCTTCCTCCTCGGTGTTCTCGTCCTCCTCGAAGTCGTCGTCGTCACTCAGGAAGGCGCTCCCTCCCTGAATGTCCTCTCCATCTTCCTCCATCTTCTTCATCTGTTCCTCCTGGTTCTTGACAGTGGCCTCAAGCGCTGCTATCTTTGCGCGGAGGTGGGTGATGGTGGCATCCTTCTTTGCCCGTTGCTGGCGGAGGGTCTTACGGTCATTGTTGAGTAGCTTGATGGCTTCGCCTTGCTCGATGATGTGGGCATGAGTCTGGTTGGCGTACTCACGCGCGTGGTCGAGGTCCTGCTGAGTGTGGTACAGGATGAAGTCCAGATGCTCCACATGGTGCTTCAGCTCCGGGTGGGGCGACATGTCCATGGGCTCTCCAGGAGAGTTACGCCTCGCGAGGTGAGAAAAGCGAGGGCTCTTGAGTGCCTCCCCGCTCATCCCGCACAAGCGTGCGAGTGCCTCCTGAAGGGCACGGGCAAGTCCGTCCAGCCAGTTGCTCTCCCTGAAGGAGAAGAGGATCCTCTCAGAAGTGGGAGGCTCCATCTTGCCCCTCAAGTCAGCGGTGATGATCCACTGCACCTCGCCTCCTGGCTGGTCATTGACTTGAACTCCATGGAACTCCGGGTGCGGGCAATCAAGGTGATCGGAAAGGGCGTTGAGGTCGTGCTCGAAGACCAAGCTTCCCCCGTTCCCGAGCTGGTAAAACTTCGTGTTCATGGGCTCCATCTGAAAGTGAAGGATTAAGCTAGAGGAGTGAACAAGTGTGGCAAACTTTTAGGTATATTTCTAAGGAAGAGCATGACTTCTTATTTTTCCAAAGAACTCAAAGAGAAGACAAAGACTAAGTTTTTCAGAAATACTCCATTCATTTTTTAAACTAATCTTTCAGAACGTCCATTTCTAACTAGGGTCTCCTAAGGTCAAACAATGGCTCTGATACCAACTTGTCAACACCCGGATTTTTAAGTCCGGATGCCTATTATGTCATACATCGCAATCCCAGGAAATTGTTGTTGCGAGGCATAATAGTTAAGTATCACAGATCATCATTCATTACAAACCATAATGTCTTACAACTTGGAATCACATGATCCATATTACACGAATAGTTGATCTATTGATCAACGAACAAACACAAGTTCATAGCGGAAGCGTAAGATACAAGGACTCTCTAGTCCACAGGCCAACGCTTGACGTTAGAAGCTCCTAGTTGTGGTAGACGTCCTGCTGATCATCATCCTCGTACTGCTGCTCGGCTTCATAGTCTGGCCATTTGAATAGCCAGGGACAAAGCCGTGAGTACTTTAAGTACTCGCAATCTAATACTAATGTAAGTACTAACATTACTATAGAGAGTGTTCTAAGCCCTAGGGTTATTTGCATAAAGCCAATTTTAGTTGAGAAACATTTTAGTAAACAACTCCTCATGTGCTAACTAACTCAAGTGGGAACATTAGTGTCATTCCCACAACTCTGTTGTAATTCAAATTCAAAGTCACCATTCAAGTTCAAGTTCAAATTCACCAGTCACATAGATATAAATTCTGATGACGAAAACAGTATGGCCTTTCCAATTGTCCATATCCGTGGACGCGGCTATTCGAATAGGTTACACTCTGTAGAGGTTGCACACTTGTGCCACAATATTTGATTACATCCGTCAGGGATAAACCCCGAATAATCGTAACTCAGTACGCGGATCATCAACCGTTAACCTTTCACTTACACACCCTAGTATAGGCACCTCTCCCAATGAGCTTGGCCTCCCGGTGAAAACCAACTGTTAACCCGGGAACAGCACAGGGCTTGGTCGTACAATCCACCTCAATTCACATCATTTCTCAACAACGGAGGCAGCCTCAAGCATAACCCCTATGACGTGTGTTCAGAGGGAACCCATACTAAGACACATAAATTTCCAGCTAAGCCTTACCCATAATCAGGTATTGTGGGGGTACTCAGAAATTGGAATGGTATCGCATCCAACTCAATCATCAGTTTTATTCATTTCACCAAGTCAAAATTCATATCATATTCACCTTCAAAATCTTCCAATGGAAATGACTCATCATTCCAAGGTTTTCAACATCATCATTTCATAAACACATGTTCCCATCTAGAGTAGTCATTTTTAATTTAGCACTAGCATCTAGGTATGAGGTGTGCTAAGTACTTTGCTTTGCTTCTAGGCTAACTTCAATACTCTTGTACTAATCCAATACTAACCAAGTGAATCATGAATCAAAAAGTACTTTGATAAAACAAAGGTAAATAAAGCTTGGAAAGTAAAACTGGGAAATAGGATCATAAGCATACATTAAATGGGGTAATGCCTTGCTCATGGTGAGCTTTGCACTTTGCAAGAGTATTATCTTGCCTTGGTTGGGGAATTGGTCAAAGTGGTCTTCTTCTCCTTGGAAGTAGACCTCCTCCTCCTCTTGATACTCCTCGGTACTAGCGTCTAAAATACGAATACGGGGTACACAATCATCATACCAAACTAATTTACTAAACTAGGCACACTCATTATTTACACATATTAAACTAGCATCACACATTACTATTAAGTTGGTGGATGTGTTCTTCTTATTATTTAAGAAAAATAATTTCCTCTCATACTAATTTGAACGTTACTTTTAATTATTTAGAGAAATAATTTCCTCTCATTATCTTATTAAGATTTAATTTCTCTCATGCATAATATGTGACCTAGGTTGACCAAATTCAACCTATTCACACTTATCAATTAAGAAAATGATTTAAATGAGGTGAGCACCTCATACCATTTAATCCTAGCATGGTAAAGATTTAATATCACCAATAATTCATATGAGACCTAAATGACCAGAGTCTCTACCTCATTTTGAATTGGTGGTGACAAGATTTAAATGAGAGAAACACTCCCATATGATTTCTTAATAGTTTTGGACAATATCTTTGACTAGAAATAGCCATAAAGTCATTTCATTCAACTAGGCCATGATCATTCAAAGTAAGCATGGCATATTTTTGTAGAAACAATTAATATAAGTGAAATTTGAATTGTAGGAGTTGGAAATAACTGAAAAGCATTTATAGTTGATTTTTAATAATTATTCTAAAGCAGAAAAGTCCCTGCCTTGTTTATTTTCTCACTTTAATTCTACAATAGATCTAGGGTTCAATCCAGTGGCATTGTGTAGATAATTTCATAAGGTTTCCAAATATATAAAGTTTGTAAAATTTGGCCTAGTAGATTTGTCCCTATTAAATTTCAAAGTTGACATCAGATTGGGTTATTTCTCTATTTTTTCATATTTGAATTTGAAACGTGGGCTGGCGGGAGAATTAACGGGCTAGGCAATGCGGGAAGGAAATGGGCTGGCCCAGCTTCGCAGCGGGCCACCTGACATGGTGGGGGCCACCTGTCTGTGGGCTTTGAACAGCGAAACGGTATGAGAGAGGAGTGCCGTGCGATTAGAAGGAAGATCGACGGTCGTGGTGCGTCGTCGTCGACGATGAGAGGCGGACTTACTGGCGATGGCGGTAGGGGGTCGGTGAGCTCGTCGGAGCTCCGGCGGTCGTCGGAGGGGAGCGCCGCAACGTTGTCGTCGATGGGGAAGCGCCTGGAAGCAGTTGCGTCGCCTGAGGTGGTCTCCTTCTCCGGCGTGCTCCGTGTACTGGCGGCGGCGGTGAGCTTGCAATTCGGGCGGTGGAGTGGCTACTCGATCAAATTGAAGTGGCGAGGAGAGCTGTGGTGAGGAGGGGAAGAGAGTGGCGTGCTCAAATCGGTGGGAGGAGCTCTCCTTTTATAGGAGAGGGAGGTGACCGTGGGGCGGAGCGGGGGTCATCGTCATCGTCACCGTTCCAACGCTGCGAAGGGGCAAGTGATGGGCGCTTCGGGTTGCTGCGGCACTGGTGATGACGAATCGCTTGATCTTGGCGCGGCAGGGGCTCAGTGGAGAGAGGGAGCGTGATGGGAAGTGTCCATGCCGCGGCGGTTGAACGGGGTCGTGGTCGTCGAGCCTGGCGTTCCCGTGGGCTAGTGAGCGTGTCCAGGCGATCCAGTGATCCGTCGTGCATCGACTGGCGCTGAGAGGAGGGGTCGAGGTGGTGCGAGGACGCGGGCGTCAGCACGCTCTGGCGCGTCCAGTGTGGATGCCATGCGCGCTCTGGCGCGGCATGGGCAAGTTCTGGGCGCCACTGGGCGCTCGTGTTCTGGCGTCTCCGGTGCATGGCGTCGTCGAGTCACTGGCTGGGCAGCATCAGGTGAGTGAGAGGGAGGGAATTGACAAGGTGGTGCAGTCCAGAGATGGCCAGAGGCGATGGTGGCATGATGGTGGCATGCCATGCCACGGCATGGCATGGTTTTGATGATTTGATCCAACATTGTCCAGTGCAAGTGGGTGAACTGAGGTGGTGAAGTGAGAGGAGGGTCCAGGGGTTGCTGTAGTGGCTCAGGTTGGACTTGGTCCTCTCGAAATTTCAGTATGGGCAACAATTATATCCCTGCCCTAAAGGTGTTTGAGGTAATGCCCGAAAGAAAAAAGTTTTTGAAGTTTGCAATTCTTTTTGGTGGGTTGTAATCATATATTAAATGGAGTAGAATGGTGTTGGTTTGGTTCAATTTGGAAATGGTTTGCAAAATCTCAAAATGCATATGATCTTAGTTTTGTTTCAATGTCTCATCTTGGCTTGCCTGTAATTTGAATTTGAGGCAGAGGTTGAGGTGAGTGTCTTGAGCAAAGTTGTTGTCTTTGATGAGATCTTGGAAGAGGTGCAAAGAGTTGGCCAAGTGTAGAAAGAGAAAGTTGAAAACCAGGGGCTCAAAGTGTGTATCATGCTGAAAATGTCTCACATGACCATAATCACATGTGATCACAAATTTGATTCAAAATTGATTTGAATTGAGTTTGGTTGATTCCTAAAGTGTTTATAAGTGTTTAGTATCCATTTACAACTAATGGTGCAAACCAAATTGGTCTAGAATAAAGATTTGTAAAAATGGCCTAGGCCATATGTGGGTGTAAAAATTGAATTTTATAATTTCTTTTCTATTTTATTTTTATTTGACTATGGATGATCATGTGATCATTGTTAGGGTTTTAGAGCGAGAGTAAACACATAAGCAAGCATCATGGCAAAAGCACACTCAAATAATAAATAAGGTGAGCTATATGCATAGTCCTATATGATGAGAAAAAGTTTTTGTTGGCTCTGATTTTTGGATTCTTGAATTTCTCTCTTGTTCCTTTTATTGAAAACTTGGGATGTTACAATGTCTGTCTTGTCATCCACTCCCACTATGTTTCTTTTCCCAGAAAGAACTATGTGGCGCTTTGGCTCCTCCGTTGATGTATTCTTTTGTTGATTTCTTTTTCTCGATTTGCTAGACATGTCCTTCACGTAGAAAACTTGAGCCACCTCGTTGGCCGTGACAAATGGCTCGTCCATGTACGCAAGATTGTTGGGATCCACTGTTGTCATACCGTACTTATCGTCTATATGTACACCGCTGAGCTTCACCCATTTGCACTGAAACAAAGGGACCTTAAAAGTGGGTCCATAGTCAAGTTCCCATATCTCCTCTATGTATCCATAATATGTGGTGGTTTTCCCACTCTCGTATTTTGCATCGAAGCGGACACCACCGTTTTGGTTGGTGCTCTTTTTATCTTGGTCGATCGTGTAAAATGTATTCCCATTTATCTCGTACCCTTGGAATGTACATATGTTTGAAGATGGTAACCTGGCCAACAAGTACAGCTGCTCTACAACAGTGGTGTCCGCTTCGATGGAAAAGATGAGATGTCTTTGCAACCAACTGCCAAAGGTATTCATGTGTTCATGTGTAATCCATGAATGGGGCTTTCCCATGTTTATTTCTCGTAAAACATTCTTATGTTTCTCGATGTACGGAGCCACCAAGCTGGAATTGTATAGAACCGTGTAGTGTGCTTGATTGAAAGAAATCTTGTCCCTGCACACCGTTGCTTTCCTTCCTAGTGTGCCTTGTCCATTCAGCCTCCCCTCATACCGAGATTCAGGAACACCAATCGGCTTAAGGTCAGGAATAAAGTCAACACAAAACTCAATGACCTCCTCGCTCCGTAGCCCTTTGAGATACTTCCTTCCGGCCTAGCTCGGTTATGAACATATTTCTTTAAAACTCCCATGAACCTCTCGAAGGGGAACATATTGTGTAGAAATACAGGACCGAGAATTCTAATCTCTTCAACTAGGTGAACGAGGAGGTGCGTCATAATATTGAAGAAGGATGGTGGGAACAACAACTCGAAGCTGACAAGACATTCGACCACATCTTCCCGCAATCCCGACAAAGTTTCGGATCCATTACCTTCCGAGAAATTGCGTTGAGGAATGCACATATCTTCACAATGGCTAGTCGAACATTTTCTCGGTAGAAGTCCCCTCAATGCAACCGAAAGCAATTGTGTCATAAGCACGTGGCGCTCATGGGACTTTAGGTTCTGGAATTTTTTCTCCTTCATATTTACTATTCCCTTTATATTCGACGAGAAACCGGACGGAACCTTGATACCGAATAGGGCTTCAAAAAAGATCTCCTTCTCTTGTTTGGTAAGAGCGTAGTCGGCAGTGCCCTTCAAACTTCCCTGGATGATTGCCGTTTCGTCCTTTATGTTGTTTCTAGTCCTCCCGTACTTCTGGTGTATCTTTTGTCTTCCCATACACGCCCAGGAAACCTAGAATATTCACACAAAGATTCTTGGTCAGGTGCATCACGTCGATTGCAGAGCGGACTTCCAGGACTTTCCAATATTCTAGCTCCCAAAAAATAGATTTCTTCTTCCACATGGGCGCGTGTCCGTCGAACGTCTTTCGGAACAGGTCGACTACCCGGACCCTTTCCAAAGATAATATTTAAATCCTTGACCATGTCAAATATATCAACACCACTACGGGGACAGGCTTCGAACGGTTGTCTGCCTCGCCATCGAAATGCTTGCCTTTTTTCCTTAAGGGATGCTTGCGCGGAAGGAAACGGCGATTGTACGGGTACACAACTTTTTTGCTTTTTCCCAAATATTTACCTTCAGTCTCATCTAAACAGTGTGTGCATGCGTTGTATCCTTTGTTCGTCTATCCTGAAATGTTACTAAGAGCAGGCCAATCATTGATGGTTACGAATAGCAACGCTCGTAGGTCAAATTCTTGCTCGATGTGCTCATCCCACACATGTACACCTGGTTTGGCCCACAACTCCAAAAGTTCATCAACTAATGGCCTTAGGTACACATCAATTTTCGTTGCCGGGTTGCTTTGGGCCTTGGATAAGCACTGGCATCATAATGAACTTCCGCTTCATGCACAACCAAGGAGGAAGGTTGTAGATACATAAAGTCACGGGCCAGTGTGCCGTGATCGCAGCTCTCGCTCCCCAAAAGGATTCATGCCATCTCGTACTTAGACCAAAGTATAAGTTCCTTGCCTCACCCGCAAAATCCGGGAACTCTCTCCCGATGTTCCTCCACCGCCGACCATCAGCGGGGTGCCTCAACATCGCGTCTTTCTTACGTTCTTCCATGTGCCATCGCAACAACTTGGCATGCTCTTTGTTTCGAACAAACGTTTCAACCGTGGTATTATTGGAGCATACCACATCACCTTCGCAGGAACCCTCTTCCCGGGTGGCTCGCCCTCAACATCACCAGGGTCATCTTTTCCGATCTTATACCGCAATGCACCACATATCGGACATTTATTCAAATTCTCGTACTTCTCACCGCGGTAGAGGATACAATCATTAATGCATGCATGTATCTTCCGCACATCTAATCCAAGAGGGCGGACAAGCTTCTTTGCTTCATATGTACCGACGGGCAATTCATTATTTCTTGGAAACAACTTCTTTAATATTATCATCAATTTCTCAAATCCCGAGTCAGCCACACCGACCTCTCGCCTTCCGTTTCAAGCAATTCCAATATGCTACCCAGACTTTCTCTCGCCCATCTTCACAACCTGGGTACAACAATTTGTGGTGGTCCTCTAACATCTTGTCGAACCGCAACCTCTCCTTATCCGTGCCACGCGTCTCTTCTTGCATCGAAATGGCCCGACGAAGATCATCATCAACAGGATCAACTGATGCCTGTTCTTCACCTCCTTCTTCTTCATTGTCGTCCATTGCGGTATCATTGCATTCAGAGAACATAGATCGGTACTGGTCATCATTATCTTCTTCTTCATCGCCGTCTTCCATCATAACCCCTTCTTCTCCGTGCTTGGTCCAAACATTATAGCTGGACATGAATCCAAACCGAAGCAGGTGTCTCTTAATGTCTCTTGAGCAAGAGTAATCCTCGGCCACAAGCAGGAAAGAATTCAAGCCATCTCTGAAAGCGGGAGCACATCGGTTACCGTACATCCATGGATGACTCATCTGCATCATAAGTACAATTATATATGTATCAGATGCAATCACCTTGCTAAAATTAGTATTGTACGGACTATGCATATATATACGAGAAAATATTGCTAACCTTTTAGGATCAAAAAGAGGAGAAATCTTATCAAATAAAATCAAGTGGCATCCCTCTCACAAGCATTCCATCAAACACCTCTTGTGCACATGTAGAAAAAATGAGCTAGCATACACCTCCACCTTCACCACCAAGGAAAAAATGAGTTGGGGGGGGCTGGCTGCGTGTCTATATATATAGGCATGGCCCTTTTGTCGCGGGCCGTATTACGACCCGCGACAAAAGGGGTGCCGACCCCTTTTGTCGTGGGTCGTAATACGCCCCGCGACAAAAGGCTGCGACAAAAGGCTCTGCCGGCTTCGGAGCGACGTGGCCACCCCATTTGTCGCGGGTGCAGGCGCGCCCGCGACAAAAGGCTCCCACGAAAGCCCTATTTTCCACTAGTGAAATATTTGACCGATGTCCTCATAAATTCAGGCGCTTATTCGACCATATGCACATATTATCCGAACAAATATAATTCAGTAGTTGCATACTCTAATTATTTTGTTTGACGCCTAATTGGGCTTCGACTAATCTTGAGGCCCAGGAAGATATCCATGGTATTGGTGTAACTATAAGAAAACAAAACTATGTTATATCTTAGTGTACTCAGGGCATCTCCAGCGGCGCGACGCAAACGGACGCTGAGCGACCGTTTGTGTCCGTCGTGACCGGAAATGCGTCTGGGGCCTGTTCCAGCGGGGCGACGCAAAGTGACCGGGCCGTCCGCGGAGACGCAAACCTGGCCCAAATATGCGCCAGGTTTGCGTCGCGGCGGACGCTCGGCGGTCGCTCCAAGCGTCCGCTCGCGTCCCCACGGGCCCTCATGGCAGCGACCTAGGTTCGATCGGCCTCCAATTCACAACCGTCGGCGACCAACCGCCGCAATGGAGCGCCGAACCGCCGCGGAAAAGCAACCGCCGGCCTCTTCGTTTTACACGCCGCCGTTAATCCGCGCACATTATAACCCCCGTGTCTACGGTAATTCAATTTCAACCGCCTCCTTCTTCTTCCTCTTCTTCTTCTTCTCCAACACCGGCACGCCATGAGCGACTACACGCTGCCGTCCGACTCGGAGAGCGAGGGCAAGTCGCCCGGATTCCTGCATTGGTGGGAATCGCCGGCGACGCCAAGCGATCCGGGCTCCACGCCCAGCTACCCTACCTCAACAACGAGTGAGGACGAGGAGGAGGGAGGCGGCAATGGCAGCGAAGGCCAGGAGGAGGACGGAGGCGGCGCTGCCAGCGACGCGGACGACGAGGAGGAGGGCCAGGAGGAGGAGGAGGAGGACTCCGACACCAAGGCGGACGACAAGGCGGCGGCAAGGAAGAAGTCCAGGGCGCTGGCGCGGGTGGCGCGTCGTCGTCCGTTCACCGACGACGACGACGAAGACGCCATTTCTTCCAGCTTCAAGTCCTCGACGGGCGTGTCGTCCTCCAGTTCGGACGACGATGTGACAAGCAAGAGGCGGAGGAGTTTCCACGACGACGACGACGCAGGGCATTCGAAGAAGAAGGCCAAAAAATAGTTTTAGTTTATATGTTTTTAAATTTATTCTTATTTGTATGGTAAATATGTTTGAATCTAGTCGATTGACGTATCCGGTTAATTGTTTAGGCTATAATCTATTCGATTGGACCAACATGACATCATGAGTACATCTTTTTCGCGTTTAAACTTGATCATTCAACTATAAAAGTAGCACAATAAAAAACTGTTGCATGTCCAAAATGCGTCGGACCGCTGGAGGTAGCCCCCGACGCAAACGGACATTTCGCCTCTTGCGGTCAATTTGGCGTCCGCGGGGCGACGCAAACGGACGCTCGCGACCACGTTTGAGCATCCGAAATGCGTCGCGCCGCTGGAGATGCCCTCATTAGACAGTATGCACCTTCATGACAAGATAACCACAGAAAAAATATAGTATGACAAAATATTTATGATTCATTTGAGTCAGATATATCACCAGTACATCTTAAGTCTTTTCACTGGAGCTGGACTATCCCTGCTGTGTCTATCAGCTGCAAGTAATACAGTTTAAACAATGTTTGTGGTTGTAGAGCTGGTTTCCACAATACTACCATGTATAATGCCCGGAGCCCCGGACCCTGCTCTACTGAAATCGAATATCTAGTAGGGTTAAAATATAGGATGAGACAAAATGCAGCAGGTTAGAGCACGAGGGCACAGACATGCTCTCCTAAACTCTAGAGGACAACCAATAATTAACTACTAAAACAATACTGTTTCAGCACATTGGACATAATAAAGTACTACGGACTCAGAGATCTAGCTCAGAGACCCTTGTCCCTACCTTAATTAACAAATCTTTGCTGCTCAGTGCTTGCTCAGCTTTAGTAGTTTCCTTGTGGACTTCGTATGTGCTGTTGTACTTTCTCCAAATTTTAGTTTTGTTTCTAGCCTGTACATGAGCACTGTCTTAGCTGAAGACCCGCCGCGAACGCAGGCAAACATATTCCGTTGGATGCAGATCTTCTGCGCACTCACACTGTTGCGCTGATGCATGAACTGTTGAGAGCTTAGCTGTCTGCTAATACTGACCATATTTCATTCGTACAACTCTAATCCCTGTGTAATCCGATGCTATCGGCGGCAGATGAAACCAATGCTTGGAGTTATGTGCAGCTTTTGATGTTTCCCTATCTTGTTTCCTGCCGATGTTTCAAAATAAATTATCACCCATCTCAAAAAGTTCCCTGTTGAAATTCGTGTGTCGCTCGGACCCTCGGTGGTAATTTACTCTGCTCAAATGTATCTGTCAGTGGAGAACTTCATACCGAGAACTTCTCTGCTTTTCAACAAAAACTAACACATTCCTTTTCACGTTGCAGTGAGATCTCTAGCTTAGGATTATTGTGAATACCATTTCAGCACTTTCGTGGAATTCCCAATCAATTCATGATGCTACATAAAATTATAAAAATAACTTGAGTACTTTCTTTTACTCGGAATAGATGCTAGTAAATCTTACTATTTAATTCAACCAAGTCGCGATGGTCGGTACAACATTTTTTATTTCGTATTTTACCCCTGCCTTGTCAGATCGAGTTACGAAATATTACATGCTCAGCCACCGGAAAGTGCAACGTATTATTTTGCTGTTACATGGAAGTCCTTCTATCATTCCAAATCATATTTTATCATTCTGAAGCATATTTTATTATTATGAAGCATATTTTTTTTTTTCCTCTTACTAGCTCTTTTTTTTCCTGTTACCTATTTGCAGACTGATTGGTGTTGTGCAGATGTGCTTGAAACTATTGAAAATGCGTGGCTTGTTAACCTGTAGAAAGGACAAACAATTGAATAACTTTTTGATGGTATGAGCTCAACCGAGGCATCAGCAGATTAATTTCTCTATGGTAATATACCATAAATTTTCTGGTAGAATTCAATTAATTTGAGGCATGACACAAGCATGAGACATTTGCTCTTTCAAATGTTTATTGTTCCTTGGTAAGCACATGTGTTTGCTCCTTCAAAAGAATTCCGTTGCAAGCGCAAGAGTGTCTTAATATTAGTTTTAATAACTAATTTAAGACATGAATGTACAATGCATTTCAAGTTATAATTAGCAAATACAAATACGAGACAGAGTGTCTCTTATTCGACCGACTAGAGTGAAAGAAAAGAGTGTTCGGTGATATGGTAATGTCTTACGTACAACAATGAACGTGATTAAAAAAAATCGTGTTGTTCTGAAGAGCATGAGTATACTTGAAGCCATCTATAGGATGCAAGCCGAATGAAATCTTAGTCATGCGTATGATGTAAAATTATTGATTCTTTGTCGAATACATTTTTTAGCAAGATATAATCGCATTTGTCTTCAATATGATATGGCTATCTTCCTCTCTACACTGGTCTTACATTGGAGGTTTTAGACTTCGCTCCTTACATTGGAGGTTTTAGACTTCGCTCCTTCGCGCACCGCCCAGCAACTGGCACCCGGGGAGGCATTCTCTTGCTCTGGAATGACGATCATGTGGATATATCAAATATTCATATCGGCACTCACCTTATCTCGGCAAACGTCTCAATTCGCCTTTGCGGCACCTCTTTTAAGCTGACAACGGTCTATGGACCTACTGACCACGCCGAAAAGGAAGCTTTCCTAGAAGAAGCAATTGCCGCAAAACCTTCTGATGACTCCAAGTGGCTCATTATAGGAGACTTCAATCTTATCTATCAAGCGGAAGATAAGAACAATGGCAACCTAAACTTCCGTTTGATGGGCCTTTTCAGAAAGGCACTCGCCACTTGCCATTTAAAAGAGTTGAAAACTGCAGAACAGAAAATTCACATGGAGCAACGAAAGAGAGACCCCAACTCTTGTGCGCTTAGACCGGGCTTTTTGTAACGCGGGATGGGATTTGGTTTTCGAAAATCATGTCCTTCACGCCCTTCGTCTTCTCTTTCAGACCATTGCCCCCTACTCCTCTCCAACCAAAGCGGCCCGAGGAAACCACCGATCTTCCGTTTTGAGTCCTTCTGGACCAAAATGCCTGGTTTTAAGGAGACGGTTCAACTTGCTTGGTCGGCACCTTCTACACACACTCAGCAGGCTCACAATATAAATCACAAGCTAAAGGCCACGGCGCTTGGGCTGAAATCTTGGAGTAAAAGCCTCTTCTCCGATTGCAAACTTCAGCTCCTTATGGCTTTGGATGTCATTCTGCAACTCGACATTGCGCAGGAATCTCGAGACCTCTCTCTTGAAGAAAGAAACCTTCGCGCTGACCTTAAAAGGCGGGTTAAAGGTCTTGCTGCCCTGGAACGGTCCCGTAAGCGCCAAGCTTCCGAATCCGTTACCTTCGGGAGGGCGATGCCAACACAAAATTCTTCCATCTTCGGGTTAATGCTAGGAAGCGCAAAAACCACATCCTAAGGCTCAAACATAATGATGGTTGGGCTGCGACACACGAAGAAAAGGACAAGCTGATCTTCGATCATTTCTGCCAAGCCCTAGGTCGACCCCCTCCTCGCCAGCTGGACTTCAACTGGGAGGCCCTGAACCTCACCTCTCATTCCTTAGAAGACCTGGATCTCCCTTTCTCCGAGAATGAGATCAAGGAGACCATTCTTGAAATGCCTTCGGATAAGGCCCCGGGACCTGACGGCTTCTCTATGGCTTTCTTCCGCACATGTTGGGACATTATCAAAGACGATCTTATGGGGATCATCAACGCCTTTTCTGAGGTTTCGGCGCGCAATTTTCACATCATCAATACCGCCAATCTGGTTCTTCTACCTAAGAAGGATGGCGCGGATACCATTGCGGATTTTCGACCTATTAGTCTTATCCATGCGGTCCCGAAGATCATTGCGAAAGCTATGGCTCGTCGTCTCAGCCCTAAGATGAACGAGATTGTGTCACGCAGCCAGAGCGCTTTTATAAAGTCCAGAACTATTCACGACAACTTCATGTACGTTAGAAACACCGCCCGCAAGCTACACCGCCGCAAAGTCCCATCCCTTCTCGTCAAGTTGGACATCGCCAAGGCTTTTGACTCGGTACGTTGGGACTACATGTTGGATCTCTTACAACGTCTCGGATTTCCTCAGAGATGGCGTGCTCTTTTGACGACCCTCTTCTCAACGGCTTCTTCACGGGTCTTACTTAACGGGGTTCCTGGGAAGAAAATCCCTCATGGGCGCGGCCTCAGGCAAGGAGACCCCTTATCGCCTCTTCTGTTCGACATCGCCATAGACCCGCTTCAGAGGATCTTAGAGGAGGCTACGGCATCCGGGTTTCTTCACGCTATGCCGGGAGATTTGACGGGCCCCCGAATCTCTTTATATGCCGATGATGCGACCATCTTCTTAACCCCAACAGTGCATGACCTCGACGGACTTGCCAACATCCTTCAACAGTTCGGGGAGGTTACTGGTCTGGTGACCAATGTGGCTAAGAGCTCCATCGCCCCCATCCAATGCTCTAACGTCGACCTAGATGGAATTCTGGCCAACTTCCCGGCGGTCACAGTCCCCTTCCCCATAAAGTATTTGGGGCTACCTATCTCTCTTGGATGACTCAAGCGGGCAGATCTCCAACCCTACATCGACAAAGCGGTTGCACGCCTAAACCCTTGGAAAGGCAGATTTCTAAATCGTGCGGGTTGCACCGCTCTTGTTAAGTTGGTGCTCTCCTCTATGCCGAACTTCCTGTTGACGGCCTTGAAAGCTGACAAGGGCATTCTCAAGGCCTTTGCAAAGATCAGTCGTGGCATGCTTTGGGCTTGTCAAGAGACGGTCAGCGGAGGGAAATGCAAGGTAAATCGGCAAAAGGTTTGCCGACCCAAGGAGCTTGGCGGGCTTGGGATTCCGGACTTGGAAAAATTCTCTCGTGCCTTGAGACTCGGATGGCTTTGGTACGAATGGACAGCCCCGTAAAAGCCATGGGTGGGTTCGAAACACCAATTGATGCCTCGGATTTGGACCTCTTCAACGCCGCTACTTCAGCCACCATCGGCGATGGCGCTAAAGCCTCCTTCCGGTCTTCTTCTTGGTTAAATGGCACCCCACCTAAAGACCCGGCTCCTCTTATATATGTGGCGTCTAAAAGGAAAAACCGGACTGTCCGAGACGCCCTTGAAGGTCACAACTGGGTGGCTGACATTTCGGTCGAGGCTTTCACCATCGATCATATGGAGCAATACATTCGCCTTTGGGATCTCCTTTCGGCTGTTCAACTTTCGCCAGGCACGGAGGACTCCATAGTTTGGACGCTGACTCCCAATGGGTGTTATACGGCCGGCTCCGCCTACAAAGCTCAGTTCTTGCCCGCTTTGCCTTGCTCTTTTGGTAACATCGTTTGGAAACCTTGGGCTCCACCAAAATGCCGTTTCTTTGCATGGCTTGCGGTGCAAAACCGCCTCCGGACTCGCTCGACCGTCTTGCCAAACGAGGTTGGCCGCATCATCCTTCTTGTCAGCTATGCAGATGCTCCCCGGAAACGGCTCGGCACCTTCTCTTCGAATGCCGCTTCTCTAAGAGAATTTGGATCGCTGCAGCTTCCTGACTGGACTACCCGGACCTTATCCGCTGCCTCGGGGCGGGGAGGTCTAGAGTGTTGGACTACTGGCATGCTATCGCAAAAACTCCCACTTCCTCTCCCAAAGGTTTACGAACTGCAATCTTGCTTATCAGTTGGGAGATTTGGAAAGAGAGGAATGAGCGGGTCTTCAACAACAAATCTTCCTTGCCCTTGGTTGTCATGCAAAAGATCAAGGATGAAGGGAAGGACTGGGTCCTTGCCGGCGCTAAGAATTTGGCGGAGCTTATAGGCTGATCGTGCTTGTACCTTTAGGGGGCGGGTTCTTTTTTTCCCGCCTTCCCTCTTTTTCTTTTGGCTCTGCCACCCCCTGTTTGCTTCTCCTATATTAATATAAGGCAAAGGCTTTTTTGCCCGTTTCAAAAAAAAAATCCTCTCTACACTGGTGGAAAAAGGGCCTTTAATCCCGGTTGGCAACAGCCATTAATACCGGTTGTGCAACCGGTATTAAATATGCGGGACTAAAGCCCCCCCCCCCTTAGTCGCGGTTGATTACGAACCGCGACTAAAGGCCCGTCCACGTGGGCGCCAGGCGACGGTCGGGGCGGAGGACCTTTAGTCGCGGTTCTTCTGGCCAACCGCGACTAAAGGCCGCCGCAGGTTTAGGGTTTTAGCCCCCCCCTAAACCAGGTTTCTTTTTAATTTGTATTGTTTTATTTCTTTTGTGTTTTATTTTAATTTTGAAGGAGTTTCACATATTCTACGGTACTACATACATGCATATGAATGTACAATTTCAAACAAATTTGAAATTAGAAACAAAAAGAATTCAAGAGGAATATACAATATATATTCAATATCGGATGACCATATAAAATTTTGAACAAGTTTCCATGCATAATTTAGTGCATATGAAGTTCTACGTCCTCTACATAGTGTTCTCCTTTAGGATGGACGACTTCCCTCGCGAACCATCCAGCTAGTTCCTCTTGAAGTGGTCGGAAGCGAGCTTCTGGACTAAGCATCTTCCGGAGGATATTCCTCTTGACATTGTTATCACACACAACCCGCCCAGAGGTGTATCTACGGATCATCTCACAAACATAGTATCCACATAGATTGGTCCCCGGTGGCTGAATTGTGATGACCCAGCGTACCACTGCATGGTGTAGTACACAAGTCGTTGACATAACACAAGTGAAACACCGTTCCACTCATATTACATCTCTCAGAGTGGTACAACAGAAACATATGCGAGTCCAAGGTATGTCTATAGAAGTACACAAGAGCTGTTTACATAAGATCAACACAACCTCCTAGTTTACAGTGAGGTAAAACTTTAAATAAATCTCCAGAAGAACAACTCGTAGTCTATCTTATTGCTAACTCAAGTTCAAGAGCTACTTGGCTTGCTATAGAACTCTAGCTACTTAGGTGCGATGATTAGGGAAAGATTCCCTTCTATTACTAGTCTAGGTTTCCATTATAGCTGATGCATAAGTTGACTCCATTGACTTCTTTGATTGGATTCTTCATCTTGTTGCAGTTGACGCCTTTATCTTCAAGTTCCATGGTAGTTTCTCCTTCGGTGCCTTGATCTAAGAAGGGGGTTCAAATGGGATAGAATGAGTACGAGCGTACTCAGCAAGTTCATATTAGGAAATAGGTGTATCATGCACTAGCTACAACCATAGACCAGAAAGTCATAGGCCAATGCAAGTTTTCATAAACATTTCTTCAAAAGGTTTATTTTATTCTGAAAACTATGCCCGTCAGTCTTCACAGGTTGACCAGAACTTCGTGGAGTTCCTTTCCTGTCGCGTTCGCAGTTCCCTTCCCGGAACAGGGAGTGATAGCCACAATTTGATACACTCTGCAGAGGTGCGTTACTTTTTCCCACAAGAGATCCCACCCTTTTTGCCAACCGCAGGGACTTTCCCCCGTTCACAGTTCCTTTGGTGTGAGGCCAGGTATAAAGATCCAAGCCCACACCGCCTTCTCCGCGACTGCAAACCCACCCTTTTGTCCGACCGTACACCCCCAGTAGACTTCTTCCGATAATACGACTTTACTCACGGTGTACTCCGGACAATCCATCATAGACCGTAGAGCTAACATCACTAATGGATGGGGATTTAAAAGGCTATCCCAACCTACGGCAGTGCCTCCAACACCCCGTAGCTCTACCAGTCCGTTGGCGTGCAGAAGGGAAAAGATACGGCTGGCTTCCCTAGAGCCATTATAGATCTCATGGTTAAAGCGGTTTGTACGGAGCTAGAATCACTGGATGGCATTGGTGGTTAATCCTAGGTTAATATAACCCATGCAATGGAACCTCCACCATATCAACACATACCATGGTTCCATTGCCCACCACATAGTCATATTCATAATTGTAAAATAATACTTTGCTTTTCAATGCATGAGTGATAAGTATAGTACTTTGCATATAGTTTGATACAAATAATCAAATGACATGAGCAAGCGATGAACTTGCCTTTCTTGACTGCAAGATTATGCAGGCAAAAGCTTCGATACGTGATAACTCCAAATTCTGAAATACCATCATCGTCCGGTAAGGATAATGTTTAAAGAACTAGCAAAGATGCTATAATGCATAGTAGGAGATGCAATCGTCCCGAGCGTAACCTAACCTCGATGATTTAGGATGGATGAGTTGTAAAGATTTCTTTAGGGTGTGTTGCACTTTTAGGATGGTTCTCAAACAAGGTTCTTATTAGGGTTTGGTTATAATAGCATTATAACCAAGTGATATAAGACATCATAACAATCATACACATAAAAAGTAGTGGTGGAATAATATAAAGAACAGTTGTCAATTTTAAGTTCTATAGAACATGGTTGATGATTACTTATATTATACTTCAAAAGAATAACTTTTGAAGAACATGTTAATTAAGAATTAATGAGTATTTCAAAGAAGGATTAGGGCTTCTAAGGTTTGATTGATATTTGTACTTCAAAAGAATAACTTTTGAAGAACAGGTTAAATAAGAATATGAACTACTATGCATAGGAGCTATGTAACTCTAGGGTTTATGATTGGATTCAATTAGTTTCACTAATAGGAACTGGTTGGTTCTTAACTTAGAATGGGTTTCTATATGTAGCAAGTATTGGTAGGGTTATTACGATGGTTGATTATGGTATCATATCAAAGGATGATGGTCAACATGGTTCAATAAATTATCTATTAGGGTTTACTATGGTTTCACACTTGCTTCACTAAGTAATCTCTAATGGTTTCTAAGCTAAGTGGCTTATCATTTCCTAAGTAGGGTTAAGTAGGGTTTAGTTGGATAGAAGCATGTGTTGTGAATTGCTACATAAAGTTGGTACTAGGGTTCATTATTATGGTTCTACTAGGGTTTGATGATTGAGGTTGATTCTAATGGTGTAGTATATATGAATAGTGATCAATGATACTAATTCAATTAACAAGTTAGGGTTTATACCTAGGTGATACTAATTGGTTATACCAAGTTTATTCAAAAATAAGGACAAGGAATGATGACTCATGTGAATTGATTCTATGTTGGTGGATAATGACTTGTATTTGTTGGTCACATAATAAGGTTCTCTATGTAAGGTGAAATTCACATGATCACATGTGATAAGCAACTAGGGTTTAGGGTTAAAGCATTTTCAAATGATCACATACAATAATGGGATCCAGATTCTAACTTATATTAAAACTAGGGTTTCTAAATTATGATCCAATTCTTAAAATGATGATTGGAAATATAGGTGTGGTAACTAATTACTTTGAAGCATAATTAGTAATGGTTTGACATTTTATTAACTTCCCCAAGAATTAATAATTAGGGTAACTCCTAATTAGGTTTAATTCAGAGATAAGGGTTTAACAATTATTACTAGGTTTTAAAAATAAAGATTTAAAATTATTTAAGTTCACAATATTTAAGTTACTAAATTAATATTGGTTTTTAGTATTTTCTTGATTGATTATTATTTAAGAAAATAGTAAGTTAGAATTTTCAAATTAGGGTTTATGAATTACCACTAATAATTAAGTTAATGCAAATATGATAAATAAAATTAATCTTAACATTTTACTTAGTTACTGAATAGTTAAAATTTAATTTTTAAACTTTACTAATTATTGAATTCAAATTGTATTGTAAATAAATGAAATGGCAATTAATCAGGTTAAAAATAAATGGATTTTTATTTTGTCACACATTTTTGTTTTATATTTTATTTGAATAGAGTTTATTTTTGTGAGCATTTTGGTATATTATTCATAATTTTCTGAGTTAATATGAATTTTCTATGATTTTGCAAAGTTTCAAACATTTACTGGTTTTAAAATTAAATGGAAACACTAAAGATACCGGTTCGCTCTACACACCCAGAGACAGACAGGTGGGGTCTATGCCACGTTAGGTGCCACGTCAGCAAGGTCTGGTCAAAATTGACCGTGGCCTTTGACCTCACCGGCGTTTAAACGCCGGCGGCCAGAGCACGGTGGCGTCGCCGATTTAGGGTTCCCCGGTACGCGTGGTTGGTACCAATCGAACGAGAACGACAAAACAAAGCTACTGGTGGTGATGGTTTGTGCGGGGACTCACCGGAGCTACGCCGGTGACATGTCCCGCGGCGGTGCTCTCCGGCGAAGTGGCTAAACGGAGCTACAGAGCATGCGAGGATGATCTAAAGGGTTCAGGAGATGCGCATGCTCACCCTGGTGCTTCCCAGGTAGACGCCGATGTCGATTGGAGACGGCATCGAGCTCAACTTCGCCAATTCCGGCGATGTACTGCGGGAGAAGATCTTGAAATTGGCCGCACTCAGACCTCCCCTAGATGCTCGGTTTGGTCTGTAGAACGAGGACGTCGAGGCGCACCTCCTCGACCAAGCGGTGGACTCCGGGGTGGCTCCAATCTTGCTCTTCGTCCTCGACTCCGGCGGGGTGCTGCGGACGATTGTGGTCATCTAGGTAGGTTAGAGAGGGAATGGCGAGGCAGCGAGGCATTTAGGTTTCAGTGCGGAGCTCTGGGCGTATTTATAGGCCACGACGAGGTCTAGTTCGTCACTTCGCCGGCAGCAGTGGCTGGGTTGCCTCGATGACAACTGAGGTGGATTGGGCGTGAATCTTGGCGCCAAGAGATAGACTCGGACGCGAGATAGATTGGGCGAGGTTCTGAGATGGTCTGCGGCGTCCAGGGTCATCCCTATCCACGGCGAGAGACGTGGCCGAGCTCCTCTGCGCTGTCGACGTTGAGGAAGAAGACGATGCTCCTTTTCTTCCTCAATGAAGCGATACGGTGGCGTTGGGTCATTTTCTTCGTGGGCTGGGCTGGTGTTGGGCTTGGTTGACGTAGTGGTGATGGGCTACGGTGGCCTGCCAGGTAAGTTTCCCTCCATTTTCTTTTTTCAAATTTTCTGTTTTCTTTTTTCTGTTTTTATTTACTGGTTTGAATTCAAATTGAATCCTATTTTGTTTTTGTAGGTTCTAAATCATTTGAATTTCAATATCACTTCATGATAATACTCACTGCATAATTCTTTTGTTTAAACAACTATTGAATTTTAATTAAAGTGACACTTGGTGAGGTTTAATTAACAAAGAAATAGGTTTAGCTTTTTATCTCACTTCTTTTTTAATTTAGGAACCAGATCCATTTAAATGGTTTGAAATTTATAGCTGGTGCATAATGAACACATGATTAGGTTGAGCTAGTACTTAATAATATGATTTGTTCCCATGTTTATAATTATGACTAGTATTTAAAGTAGTGGTGAGAATGTGGATGGAATTGGGATCATGATTTTATGTGGAGATTTATTTCTACTGTTTAAGAAAATGGTTGAACAAAATCTATAATTACTAATCTTGCTTAGCAACTTCTAGCTTAAATTATCTGAGATAGATCCTATGCTCATCATGGTTAACTCAACTACTTATCTGAATACTATTTCATTTGGTTCACTTAGGCAAAGTGTTTGGATAACAAAGTAGAATAGGGTATTGGTTTCATTCTACTCATCAAATGGCATTTAGTTCTAGAGTATATATGGATTGGCTTATACTTGTGATACATGATACATAAGTTAGGACAATATTTCATGTGGAGTGAATCCTAGGTGAAAGGTTTAGGGTTTTGGTGATGATTCACTAGTTGAAGTTTAAATAGGCACGAGGCATGTTAGGGTGTTACTTATAATCCAAAATGGTACTTGGATTGGAATTCAAATATAGTTTAGGATATGGTATAAGCTTTGATCATATTTTAGTGACTAGGGTTATCCTCCTCACTTAGGTAGAATTTTTGTATTAAAGCAATGCTAGGTTTGTCTCAAGTGTTTGGGTAGGCAAGGTTTAAATACAATATCATTACTACTCTATACAAGGCATGAGTATTGGTCTGGATTAACTACTATTGATATATTTATCATTTCATGAGAAGAATGAGATCTATGGATCACATATATAGGTTTAACTTATTATCTCAATTTATAAAGTAAGATCATGCATTATACATGATCCACTTATTCCTCACTAGTCTCCCTTTATTATTCCTCTAATCACACTCACTTAGGTTCTTAGGGTTTATGATCATCACCCAATTTGTAATGATCAAAGTATCGGCCTCATAACAATTCATTGGTGAATTATGGTTCTCTCTCCAAGATCAAGTATAAGTCCATATACTTGAGTATACCTCTTTAGGTTGAGCTCTTCTGAATAGGTAGGGTTCTCTAGGGTTTATGATCATTACCAAGTTGTAATGATCACAACACTTACATCTCTATATTTACTAGAAGAATAGGTTCTTACTTACCATCAAGTGTGAGCTAGGTCAAGTAGGGTTTAACACTTGACTTATACTCCTTATAGCATTGATTAGTATTAATGGTTTACCTCACATAGATAGGTTGAATATTAAACTAAGTTCTACCCAATGGATATCATAAGCATATTAATGATTCTCTCCTTTCTCTAGGTTTAATGGTATGATTGGGAAACAAGGTTGGAATGATCAAAGGTTAATGAAGAACGAATATGAGTGTTCTTGACTTGGTTCAAGTATTGTAGTTGAAAAGATATACCATGTGACTCATGGTATGAACATTTATTTAGTAGAAGACATGGATAAGATAAGTATAGAATAGTGTCTTAATTAATTGTGTTCTTTGATTTAGGATTGAATAATTATTCATGTGTTGTTGTAAGGAATGTCATGTTGAGATCCTTTATAAGATCTTGTAGTTGATCCTTACTTAAGGTGTTGTTTGTTGTGAATCTACTTCTATTTGTCTAGCCCATAGATCAAATCATCTCTACCCAAAACAGGGTTTTAGCAAAGATCACAGTGAAGTTTATAGCGCTTGATTTAATGATCTACTTCAATTCCAGCAAGTCAAGTGAAACTTCAGTTACTGTGGTAAGTTTTATTTGAAAGCGCGAAAATTCCCCGGATTTTCTATGCATGAATGCAATGCACACTTTGGTGTTCTCTCATTTTATTGCCTCTAAACCTGGGATATTACAGCCTCTCCCCCTTAAACTGAACTTCGTCCCGAAGTTCGAACGCTCTCAGGTTTCGGAACATGGAACTGACTTGAACAAATCACAATACTTTCAAACTCCATGGTAATCTTAGTAGATATAATTGAATATATCCTTGGTTTAGATCCTTCCTGTAGTATCTTGATATCTGGCATTGCTACTCTTTTAAATTCTAAGATTTCTTCCAACATTCTAAGCTTATAGACTTACTCTCCAAAGATTCTTGGATTAGGACATCTTCTTATGCTAATGGACTTTACTAATGGTTGTGGTGATAGCTTCCTATCTGGGTACTCAAAGCTTGGTTCTACCAGCTGCGGTAATCTAGCTGCGGTGCCCAAACCTTAAGTCTAAAGGATTTGTTTAAAGTAAGGTATTGTTGTCCCTTACTACCATAACGAAAGTAATGGTACTTCGTAAGGTATTTACAATAGACATGGTCCTGGTTGTTTAGTCCTACGAATGAATTAGCCTCATTTAGTCCATCCAATCATGGCTTCTAGTTTCTACTAGTTATCTTCCTTTTGGTTTCTTTAGGTTCCATGAAAGGAATCTTTCTAATAATCATTAGTTTTTGGTATGGTCAAACCCTTCGGTCTTTTGTTTTCTTAGGCTTTGATTGTCCTCCGATATCTTCTTCATCCAACTTCATATTCTAATACTTACTTAAGTTCTCTTGGTTTTATGTAATTACAATTACCCACTCAAGTTAAGGTCTAACCCTTACTTCTTCGAGATATGAACCTCGGCTTCTGGTCGGATAACCTCCTGAGAGTACTTTTATATGGTTACTTCCCAACAATCTTATGAAAATAAGATTGGACTTTCTCTCAGTTCAGACCTTTTTCTTTGTCTTTCATACTCCAAATCATATCACAATACTTCTCATTCAATCTTCCTCTCCCCCTTGGAGTTTACTAATGATCTTCAAACTTCCTTTCTACTAATCATTAAACTCCAAGGCTAGAAGATTAGTCTTGGTCTAGCTTATAGTTTGTACTTTTCTAAAGTCTCACGAAGAATTCTTTGCGGTGTATCCACACAATTGTGGATATCCATTGTAAATCCTCCAACTAAATATTTATTAGTTACGGAATACCAGCTACGGAATACTAGCTGTGGAATCCCTCTTTCTTTTATGGTAAAGAAATGTTCAGGCTGTGGGCTATCTGGTACCAGCTGCAGACTACCTAGTACCAGATGTGGCTTATTGGGTACCAGCTGTGGCTAGGTTATGGTTCTAGTCAACATCTACCTACCAGTTGTGGCTACTAACATAGTTTTAGTTAAGATATACCTCACTTTACATTCTTTCTCTTCATGGTTATCCTATATCAGCTGCGGTCTTATGATACCAGCTGCGACTTCACTGGTCTATTTTCCTTCTTCTAGGGTTTGTTTTGCAAGATAACCACTTGTGGATACTATGAAAATAGTATTGTAAGTGACTTCACTTGCATTCCCTTCTTCCATAATGAATATGGCTCCACTTCTACTGCTCCATATTCACTATTTTTCTCACTCCCATGGTACTTCCATGTTGAAGTACTCCTTGATTAAGGATAGAAGTGAGTTTGATTGGTCCTTCCTTTAGAGTATTGTGGTTGTTTCTCACAATTTGACTTCTTTCTTTCAGTGAACCTTCATCTTGTCTTCCAAAATCTTCATAATTCATCACTTCCTCACACGAATACCTTTACCCTGTAGACCTATAACATCAAGTAAGAGCTTGATATTGCAACATGCATTTGCATATCAAAGTCAAACTTCATGTATGGATCTAGTCAAACAATGAAAATCCAATAAAGTCCAAGAAAATCCAGCTTTGTGCTTATAATACACATCCTTATATGCCTGAATATAATAGTTGGGTAAGACATCCCTAAACATCAGGCTCATATGTGTAGTATATAACACCACATAAGATAGGTTTAGGTTGTGATACTTAGCACGAATACGTGAATTTCTACTATTTGTCTCAATATTTATCTTAATTGCACATTTGCAATGAGAAAAACTTGAAACAAAATGGCCTGGGATAGTTAAAGTTAACCTAGTTTTCTTGGGAAGTACTAACAAAATAGTATACCATATATATGTTCTATTGAGGACTACTTCCTATAATACAATTAGTTCTAACATGTCTACTCTAAACACATGATTGTTTAGAATATACCACCTATAACTCCCGGATTTCTCTATGTGATATGCTCTAAATAAGCCTTCATTACATTAAGGACTATGGTTCTAACATACTTAGTACAGTTATTAGGATTTTAAGGCCTAAGCTTTTGAACTATTCCTTAAATCCTACTCCTCATCATACTTCTGTTAGCTAACTTATGATGTTCTACTCCCTCACATCATGATTCTCAAGTGAATCATATATGATTACCAACTTTACCATGAAAAGTAGACTTAAATATTCCTATCACTCTTCCTTACCTCCTATGATTGACTTATCATAGGTATATACTACCTCATATTACTTATCTACATTACTTAACCTCAGTCTTTTGACATTTTTAAATGACTCTTACTTAACCATAACTTGCGTTGGTATACTTCTTCCAATAGGATATCTTCCTTATGGTTGTATCCTCTCTTTGGACTACCATGTATTGTATACCAACTGTGGTCTACTACCACAAGTTATCTAAAGCTCCAATGGTGTTCTAATTATTTGGAATGAAGCCAGATAACTAACTAACTTTACTTAAGAAAGATAGATAAGAAAGATTGACTCAAGTGTATTAGGATTATTCTCAAGTGAATACCCATCTCAAGTCAAAAGAATAGTTGGTTTAGCATAGTTAACTTAGCTAAAACACTTCCTATAGACACTACCAAACCTATAGGTCTCCTATAAAGGGTTTTAATCCTAGGGTCAAAGCATTTGCTCTGATACCAGCTGTGATGACCCAGCGTACCACTGCATGGTGTAGTACACAAGTCGTTGACATAACACAAGTGAAACACCGTTCCACCGATATTACATCTCTCGCAGTGGTACAACAGAAACATATGCGAGTCCAAGGTATGTCTATAGAAGTACACAAGAGCTGTTTACATAAGATCAACACAACCTCCTAGTTTACAGTGAGGTAAAACTTCAAATAAATCTCCAGAAGAACAACTCGTAGTCTATCTTATTGCTAACTCAAGTTCAAGAGCTACTTGGCTTGCTATAGAACTCTAGCTACTTAGGTGCGATGATTAGGGAAAGATTCCCTTCTATTACTAGTCTAGGTTTCCATTATAGCTGATGCATAAGTTGACTCCATTGACTTCTTTGATTGTATTCTTCATCTTGTTGCAGTTGACTCCTTTGTCTTCGAGTTCCACGGTAGTTTCTCCTTCGGTGCCTTGATCTAAGAAGGGGGTTCAAATGGGATAGAATGAGTACGAGCGTACTCAGCAAGTTCATATTAGGAAATAGGTGTATCATGCACTAGCTACAGCCATAGACCAGAAAGTCATAGGCCAATGCAAGTTTTCATAAACATTTCTTCAAAAGGTTTATTTTATTCTGAAAACTATGCCCGTCAATCTTCACAGGTTGACCAAAACTTCGTGGAGTTCCTTTCCTGCCGCGTTCGCAGTTCCCTTCCCGGAACAGGGAGTGACAGCCACAATTTGATACACTCTGCAGAGGTGCATTACTTTTCCCACAAGAGATCCCACCCTTTTTGCCATCTGCAGGGATTTGCCCCCGTTCACACTTCCTTTGGTGTGAGGCCAGGTATAAAGATCCAAGCCCACACCGCCTTCTCCGCGACTGCAAACCCACCCTTTTGTCCGACCGTACACCCCTAGTAGACTTCTTCCGATAATACGGCTTTACTCACGGTGTACTCTGGACAATCCATCATAGACCGTAGAGCTAACATCAGTAATGGATGGGGATTTAAAAGGCTATCCCAACCTACGGCAGTGCCTCCAACACCCCGCAGCTCTACCAGTCCGTTGGCGTGCGAAGGGAAAAGATACGGCTGGCTTCCCTAGAGCCATTATAGATCTCATGGTTAACGCGGTTTGTACGGCGCTAGAATCACTGGATGGCATTGGTGGTTAATCCTAGGTTAATATAACCCATGCAATGGAACCTCCACCATATCAACACATACCATGGTTCCATTGCCCACCACATAGTCATATTCATAATTGTAAAATAATACTTTGCTTTTCAATGCATGAGTGATAAGTATAGTACTTTGCATATAGTTTGATACAAATAATCAAATGACATGAGCAAGCGATGAACTTGCCTTTCTTGATCGCAAGATTATGCAGGCAAAAGCTTCGATACGTGATAACTCCAAATTCTGAAATACCATCATCGTCCGGTAAGGACAATGTTTAAAGAACTAGCAAAGATGCTATAATGCATAGTATGAGATGCAATCAACCCGAGCGTAACCTAACCTCGATGATTTAGGATTGATGAGTTGTAAAGATTTCTTTAGGGTGTGTTGCACTTTTAGGATGGTTCTCAAACAAGGTTCTTATTAGGGTTTGGTTATAATAGCATTATAACCAAGTGATATAAGACATCATAACAATCATACACATAGAAAGTAGTGGTGAAATAATATAACGAACAGTTGTCAATTTTAAGTTCTACAGAACATGGTTGATGATTACTTACATTATATTTCAAAAGAATAACTTTTGAAGAACATGTTAATTAAGAATTAATGAGTATTTCAAAGAAGGATTAGGGCTTCTAAGGTTTGATTGATATTTTTACTTCAAAAGAATAACTTTTGAAGAACAGGTTAAATAAGAATATGAACTACTATGCATAGGAGCTATGTAACTCTAGGGCTTATTATTGGATTCATTTAGTTTCACTAATAGGAACTGGTTGGTTCTTAACTTAGAATGGGTTTCTATATGTAGCAAGTATTGGTAGGGTTATTACGATGGTTGATTATGGTATCATATCAAAGGATGATGGTAAAGATGGTTCTATAAATTATCTATTAGGGTTTACTATGGTTTCACACTTGCTTCACTAAGTAATCTCTAATGGTTTCTAAGCTAAGTGGCTTATCATTTCCTAAATAGGGTTAAGTAGGGTTTAGTTGGATAGAAGCATGTGTTGTGAATTGCTACATAAAGTTGGTACTAGGGTTCATTATTATGGTTCTACTAGGGTTTGATGATTGAGGTTGATTCTAATGGTGTGGTATATAGGAATAGTGATAAATGGTACTAATTCAATTAACAAGTTAGGGTTTATACCTAGGTGATACTAATTGGTTATACCAAGTTTATTCAGAAATAAGGACATGGAATGATGACTCATGTGAATTGATTCTATGTTGGTGGATAATGACTGTAATATCCCAGGTTTAGAGGCTACAAAATGAGAGAACACCAAAGTGTGCATTGCATTCATGCATAGAAAATCCGGGGAATTTTCACGCTTCAAATAAAACTTACCACGATGAATCGAAGTTTCACTTGACTTGCTGGAATTGAAGTAGATCATCAAGTCAAGCGCTATAAACTTCACTGTGATCTTTGCTAAAACCTTGTTTTGGGTAGAGATGATTTGATCTATGGATTAGATCAAATAGAATTAGAATTATATCAACACATTCTTTAAGAATCGAAGCCTAACTTATTAACACTTAAAAGTTAGCAACTACCTTTGGGTGTAAATTAATTCCCTTCTAAACTTATTACCAAATAGGGTACACCACAGGGTCTAAAGTGCATAAAAGCCACACATTCTTATTTAAATCATAACTTATTAAATACATGGAATATCATAAAACTAAATCCATTTACATTACAAATTATAGTCCACACTATTTGAATAAAACTAACTATGAGTATTTTGAAACTCATATGATCATGCCTTGGTGAAATCAAACCCAACTATCCAAATTTGAGGAATAACCTTCAACCTTGATCTTTTGATCAATATTATAATATAGAGAGTGGATTCGGTGTTCAGGAGGGTACGTGAGCACGCACTAAGCAGCCAACACGTGTCTAACGCCATCACTTTTCCGTGCGCTGGACAGCAACTCGTGTTGTGCATGTAGATCTCTATTATGCTAATTACCTGACATGGGTCCTATACCACTTGCATGGGATAGGTCGATGTGGGAAGAATATACATGACACAAGTTAATTTGGCACCCGGCTAAGTTAAGTTGGCCTATTAATGGGAGGTGAGGATGGGGCCGCTGGTTCTCCATCTGGACTCCATGCGAGCCGCCGCTACCTCAGGTCCCGCCGCTACCGATGTGAGCGCGTGGAGGAGGTTGGGCACCGGCGGCGCAGCGCCGAAGAGGGGAGCTGGCGCGGAGGAAGGCGGGCGCCATCTGCATCACGGGAGGAATCCCGTTCCTGGGCCTCGCCGCCGCTGCTCGCCTACTCGCTTCCTCGCGCTAATCTTCCCGGCGGCGGATTCCCGCGCTCCTCGCGCCGGTGGAGTTCCCTCGCCTCGCGCCGGCGGGTGGCCTCCCACCCTTGGCTGCTCTCGTGGTTGAGCTTCTTGAAGGCGACGACGACGCCGACGGGGAGCTCGCTCGGGAGAAGATTTGGACCGCCATGGCTGCCCCTGGTCCCTCGTTGACTCGATTTGGGCGCCCGTCCAAGCTCCTACAAGATGCGGTGAGGAGCCTCCTGACCCGTTGTTCTACACAGATCCATGGCGCCCGGCGTTGACCACCGCGCGCCCTTGCAACTATCCATGGTGGTGCTCGCGGCGTCCACCCCGCGGAGGAGCTTGGCGACGACCTTCCCACGGCGGCGCTCGGCGGCAGCCTCGGCCGCTACTCCCCATGGTCGTGCTCGCAGCATCCACCCCGCGGCGGAGCTCGGCGACGACCTTCCCGCGGCGGCGCTTGGCGGCAGCCTCGCCCGCTACTCCCCGCGGTGGCGCTCGGCTCGCGCGCTGCTCCCCAAGGCGTTCGTGGGATAAGCAGAGGATAAAGTGGGCTTTGTGTGTGCCAGAGAAGTTTGGGGTGGGGAAAAGATAAACTACTACACCATTTCACGCCTTTTGATGTCCGTTTGTGATGTATGAATCTCAAAGCGAATCTACCGTTGGAGAGTGGGTGTTCACGTACCCATGTGATCACCGAGATTCATCCGTTATAATATAAATCCAATCCAATATGATATAGTGACTCATCCACAATAATAAAACCATCCACAAGATATTTAGTAACAAATGCCACTTGGCTATCCAAAAATAAATCATATGAGAGGATAATTATCTTGCCACATAGGATGAAAATATCTACATGACTTGCTTTCCAAGCTATGCCACATCATGCTCAAAGGATTTCTATGGATAAGGGCATGACAACCAAGCACCTTACTCATCAAACCAACACAAGAGTCACCACCTATGTGTCATGATACTAGAGCTTGCCCAAGCCTATAAATAGAGCCACACCCTTCATCCATTTGATCATCAAGTACCATGTTACATGGGAACAAACACATAGAGCCACTCCATGTGAATTAGCTAGGATCAAGATGAAGAAGCTAGGAGGTGGAGGCATACCACAAGATGCAGGTTTATCAGATTTCCTGAAGAACAAACTACAGAAGATACCAAGGTAGAATTCCTAGGCAAACCATATATTTAGAGGATCATATTATCATCTCTTGAGTAGGACCTTAGGAAACCAATTCCATAATCATCATAATTTGGTATTAATTAGAAACCCTAAGAATCTAAGTGAGTGTGATGAGAGGAATGATAAAGAGTGATTAGTGAGGAATAAGTGGATATTGTCTAATGCATGATTATACCTTGTAGATATAGATGATCAGTTAAACCCATGTTATTAATAGATCTCATCTATCACATAAAATAATAAGTATATCACTAGTAGTTAACCCCAAACCAATCCACATGCCTTATGTAGAGGAGTAATCCTAGTCAATTAAACATAACCTAACTATTGCTCACATCCTAAACCTAGTGGTGTATCACATTGGTGATCACTACTAAAACCCTAGACCAAGTCTGAAATCCAACCCATGGATTACTTTGGATTATAAGTAGAACCCTGCCATGCATGCCTATTTCCTACTTCAAATAGTGAAGTATTCTCAAAACCATAAACCTTGTCATATAGAACCAAACTACATAAAATAATATGTCTTAACTTGTGTATCATGGACCCCAAGTATAAACCAAACTAGTTATACTTAAGCTTAAATGATATATAAGTGAGTAGGGTGAAACCAATATCCAAATCATCTTCTGAAATCTTAAGAACTATCATTCACATAAAATCTTGAACCAATTCCATTTCCTTTACCATTTGTTAAACCCTAGCCATAAATCAATTATATGTGAATGATCACTATGGTTAAGCACTAGAAAAAAATAGAATATGTTCACCATGCACATGTTCTACATTCCAAATCATTTAAACAGGTTTGATTCTTAAATTAATTAGGAATTGAGATGAACCCTAGAATTATAACAATTGGAATTTTAACTTGTGCCTCATAAGAACCCCAAATTAATCATTTATAAAATGGTTGTTTATAAACAAAACAATACAGCAGGTAGAATTATCAAATTGTTTGGATATTAAAATATTTTAGAACCTGCAAAACAAAACAGAAGTCAAATTTGAATTCGAACAACAAAATAGAAAACAGAAAAGAAAACCGAAATTTGAAAAAGAAAAAGAGAGGGAAACCTACCTGGCTTACCTGGACCGCAGCAGCCCGAAGCCAACCCAGCAGCAGCCCATCAAAGCCCATGAGTAGTCCAGCCCATGGCCAGATACCGTTTCGGTGTCTTTAAAAATCGTGCGAGGAGAAAACACGTCGTCGTTGTCGTCTCCGAGCACGACATCGCTGCAAGCCAGTAGGCCACGATCTCGTCGTCGATAAGCTTGCCCCGGACATTGCCAGACACTCAGAACCACACCCAATCTCTCTCGCGTCCGAGCTTATCTACGGACGAGGAGATCCTTTCCAGCTAGAAGCTTCCAGAGATCGCCACCTCTCCGACCATGGCCGTCACCGTGTCGAGGCCACAGGGCTTCCCTTGGCCTATAAATAGGTGGAGGACATCGCCGTGCACTCCTTGTTCACCTCCACCACTCCATTGCTGCTCAGACACTCTCTATCTCTCACACCCATCCGTTCTCTATCGCCGGAGTTGAAGACGAAGCAGACGGAGGAGGCCACCCCAGCCTCCGGCGTGTGGTCCAGGAGAAGCGCCTGGACTCCAGGAGCACACTGGAGGAGCAGAGCATCAAGGGGAGCAAGGAATCGGCTCAATTTCGGCGTTCCCTTCTGCAGCACATCGCCGGGAAATCTCCAATCGCCGTCGTCTCCGTCAACCATCGTCGGAGCCAACCACACCTTGAGCTTCAGGGTGAGAATACACATCTATAACACCTACTCTCGCTTCATAGCATCACTTGTAGCCTCCGATTCAATTCTTGCCGAAGTAGCACCGCTGCAGTACCCATCGCCGGCGACGCTCCGGTGATCCCCTCGCTAAATCATCACCACCATTCGATTCGTCTAGTTGTGCTCGTTCAGAAACACCTAGCCGCGCATCCCGGGAGGCCGTAAATCGGCGGCGCCACCATCTGCTGACCGCCGGCGTTTAACCGCCGGTGAGGTCAAGGGTCCTGGTCAACTTTGACCGGTCCTTGCTTGCGTGGCAGCCGACGTGGAGACAAGCCCCACCAGTCAGTGTCTAGGGCTAGATCTGTCCCGGTACATCTAGTATTTCTGTTTTAATTTAAAAACCAGTAAATTGCTAAAAATTTGCAAAACTATATTAAATCCAATTCAACTCAGAAAAATATGAATAATATATCAAAATGTTCACAAAAATAAACTCTTTTCAAATAAAATATAAAATAAAAATGTGTGTCAAAATAAAAATTCACTTATTTTTAACCTTATTAATTATGCCATTTCAATTAATTAAAATACTATTTGAATTCAATAATTAGTGAAGTTTCAAAATTAAATTTTAACTATTTAGTAACTAATTAAAATGTTAAGATTAATTTTCTTTACCATAATGGCATTCACTTAAGTATTAGTGATAATTCATAAACCCTAAATTGCATATTACTATTTTCTATTTTCTGTAAATAGTAATAACTCAAGAAAATATTAAAAGACAATATTATTTTGGTAGCCCAACAATTGTTTACTTAAAAATATTTGGTTAACAAGTTAATTATTTTAAAACCTAATCACAATTGTTAAACCCTAATTCTCAATTAAAAACTAAATAGGAGTTACCCTAAATATTAATTCTTGTGAAAATTAATAAAGTGTCAAACCATTATTAATTTTGTTTCAAAGTAATTAGTTACCACACCTATGTTGCCAATCATCATTTTAGGAGTTGTACCATAATTTAGAAACCCTAGTTTGAATTTAAGTAAGACCTGGATCCCATTATTTTATGTGTTCATCCTAAATAGTTGAAATCCTAAAACCCTAGGGGTTTAGCCCATGTGATCATAGCCACTTCAACTTTACATGTAGAACCTTGATAAGTAACCAATAAATGCATGCTTATGATCCACTAGCATAAAAACCAAGTCACATGAGATTATCATTCCATGTCCCTATTTTTGATTAAAACCTATATGATCCAATAATGCCACCTAGTTATAAACCATAACTTGTTAATTGGATTAGTACCATTGATCACCACTCATATATACCATACCATTAGGATAAACCTCAATCATTAAACCCTAGTAGAACCATAATGATAAACCCTAATACCAATCTTGTGTAGTAATGCACATCACATGCTCCTATTCCACTCAACCCTACTTAGGAAATGATAAACCACTTAGCTTGGCAACCATTAGAGATTACTTAGTTAAGTAGTCGTGAAGTCATAGTAAACCCTAACTCATAGCAACACCTTGACCATCATTCTTTGATATGATACCCATAATCAACCTTAGAAATAAACCTGCTCATACTTGCTACATATAGACCAATTCTATTTAAGAACCCAACTAGTTCCTATTAGTGAACTAAATGAATTCAATAGTAAACCCTAGAAAGCCATAGCCCCTATGTATAGTAGTTCATATTCTCATTTAACCTGTTCTTCAAAAGTTATTCTTTTGAAGTACAAATGTCTATCAAACCTTAGAAGCCCTAATCCTTCTTTGAAATACTCATTATTTCTTAAACAACATGTTCTTCAAAAGTGATTCTTTTGAAGTATAATATAAGTAATCATCAACCATGATCTGTAGAACTTAAAATTAACCACTATTATTTACATATTATTCCATCACTATTCTTATGTGTATGATTGTTATTATGTCTTATACCACTTGATTATGATACTAATATAACCAAACCCTAATAAGAACCTTGTTTGAGAACCATTTTAAAAGTGCAACCAACCCTAAAGAAATCCTTACAACTCATACATCCTAAATCATCGAGGTTAGGTTATGCTCGGGACGATTGCATCTCATACTATGCATTATAGCATCTTTGCCAGTTCTTTAAACATTGTCCTTACCGGACGATGATGGTATTTCAGAATTTGGAGTTATCACGTATCGAAGCTTTTGCCTGCATAATCTTGCAAGTCAAGAAAGGCAAGTTCATCGCTTGCTCATGTCATTTGATTATTTGTATCAAACTATATGCAAAGTACTATACTTATCACTCATGCATTGAAAAGCAAAGTATTATTTTACAATTATGAATATGACTATGTGGTGGGCAATGGAACCATGGTATGTGTTGATATGGTGGAGGTTCCATTGCATGGGTTATATCACCCTAGGATTAATTACCAATGCCGCCCAGTGATTCTAGCGCCGTACAAATCGCGTTAACCATGAGATCTATAATGGCTCTGGGGAAGTCAGCTGTATCTTTTCCCTTCTGCACGCCAACGGATTGGTAGAGCCGGCGGGGTGTTGGAGGCACTGCCGTAGGTTGGGATAGCCTTTTAAATCCCCATCCATTAGTGATGATGGCTCTACGATCTATGATGGATTGTCCAAAGTACACCGTGAGTAAAGCCGTATTATCGGGAGAAGTCTACTGGGGTGTGCGGGTGGACAAAAGGGTGGGTTTGCAGGGTCGCGGAGAAGGCAGTGATTGGCTTGGATCTTATACTAGGCCTCACACCAAAGGAAGTGTGGACGAGGACATACTCTCGGCCAGCAACATGGTTAAGATCTCTTGTGGGGTAAAGTAACGCACCTCTGCAGAGGGTATCAAGAATTGTGACTGTCACTCCCTGTTCCGGGAAGGGAACTGCAAACGCGGCAGGAAAGGAACTCCACGAAGTTCTGGTCAACCTGTGAAGACTGACGGGCATAGTTTTCAGAATAAAATAAACCTTTTGAAGAAATGTTTATGAAAACTTGCATTGGCCTATGACTTTCTGGTCTATGGCTGTAGCTAGTGCATGATACACCTATTTCCTAATATGAACTTGCTGAGTACGCTCGTACTCATTCTATCCCATTTGAACCCCCTTCTTAGATCAAAGCACCGAAGGAGAAACTACCGTGGAACTCGAAGACAAAGGAGTCAACTGCAACAAGATGAAGAATCCAATCAAAGAAGTCAATGGAGTCAACTTATGCATCAGCTATAATAGAAACCTAGACTAGTAATAGAAGGGAACCTTTCCCTAATCCTAGCACCTAAGTAGCTAGAATTCTATAGCAAGCCAAGTAGCTCTTAAACTTGAGTTAGTAATAAGATAGACTACGAGTCGTTCTTCTGGAGCTTTATTTGAAGTTTTACCTCACTGTAAAGTAGGAGGTTGTGTTGATCTTATGTAAACAGCTCGTGTGTACTTCTATAGACATACCTTGGACTCGCATATGTTTCTGTTGTACCACTCTGAGAGATGTAATATGAGTGGAACAGTGTTTCACTTGTGTTATGTCAACGACTTGTGTACTACACCATGCAGTGGTACGCTGGGTCATCACAATGACTTGTATTTGTTGGTCACATAATAAGGTTCTCTATGTAAGGTGAAATTCACATGATCACATGTGATAAGCAACTAGGGTTTAGGGTTAAAGCATTTTCAAATGATCACATACAATAATGGGATCCAGATTCTAACTTATATTAAAACTAGGGTTTCTAAGTTATGATCCAATTCTTAAAATGATGATTGCAAATATAGGTGTGGTAACTAATTACTTTGAAGCATAATTAGTAATGGTTTGACATTTTATTAACTTCCACAAGAATTAATAATTAGGGTAACTCCTAATTAGGTTTAATTCAGAGATAAGGTTTAACAATTATTACTAGGTTTTAAAAATAATAACTTGCAGATTTATAATTATTTAAGTTCACAATATTTAAGTTACTAAATTAATATTGGTTTTTAGTATTTTCTTGATTGATTATTATTTAAGAAAATAGTAACTTAGAATTTTCAAATTAGGGTTTATGAATTACCACTAGTAATTAAGTTAATGCAAATATGATAAATAAAATTAATCTTAACATTTTACTTAGTTACTGAATAGTTAAAATTTAATTTTTAAACTTCACTAATTATTGAATTCAAATTGTATTGTAAATAAATAAAATGGCATAATTAATCAGGTTAAAAATAAATGGATTTTTATTTTGTCACACATTTTTTTTATATTTTATTTGAATAGAGTTTATTTTTGTGAGCATTTTGGTATATTATTCATAATTTTCTGAGTTAATATGAATTTTCTATGATTTTGCAAAGTTTCAGACATTTACTGGTTTTAAAATTAAATGGAAACACTAAAGATACCGTTTCGCTCTACACACCCAGAGACAGACAGGTGGGGTCTAGGCCACGTTAGGTGCCACGTCGGTAAGGTCTGGTCAAAATTGACCGTGGCCTTTGACCTCACTGGCGTTTAAACGCCGGCGGCCAGAGCACGGTGGCGCCGCCGATTTAGGGTTCCCCGGTACGCGTGGTTGGTACCAATCGAACGAGAACGACGAAACAAAGCTACTGGTGGTGATGGTTTGTGCGGGGACTCACCGGAGCTACGCCGGCGACCATGTCCCGCGGCGGTGTTCTCCGGCGAAGTGGCTAAACGGAGCTACAGAGCATGCGAGGATGATCTAAAGGGTTCAGGAGATGCGCATGCTCAGCCTGGTGCTTCCGAGGTAGACGCCGATGTCGATTGGAGACGGCATGGAGCTCAACTTCGCCGATTCCGGCGATGTATTGCAGGAGAAGATCTTGAAATTGGCCGCACTCAGACCTCCCCTGGATGCTCGGTTTGGTCTGTAGAACGAGGATGTCGAGGCGCACCTCCTCGACCAAGCGGTGGACTCCGGGGTGGCTCCAATCTTGCTCTTCGTCCTCGACTCCGGCGGGGTGCTGCGGACGATTGTGGTCGTCTAGGTAGGTTAGAGAGGGAATGGCGAGGCAGCGAGGCATTAGGGTTTCAGTGCGGAGCTCTGGGCGTATTTATAGGCCACGACGAGGTCTAGTTCGTCACTTCGCCGGCGGCAGTGGCCGGGATGCCTCGATGACAACTGAGGTGGATTGGGCGTGAATCTTGGCGCCAAGAGATAGACTCGGACGCGAGATAGATTGGGTGAGGTTCTGAGATGGTCTGCGGCGTCCAGGGTCATCCCTATCCACGGCGAGAGACGTGGCAGAGCTCCTCTGCGCTGTCGACGTTGAGGAAGAAGACGATGCTCCTTTTCTTCCTCAACAAAGCGTTACGGTGGCGTTGGGTCGTTTTCTTCGTGGGCTGGGCTGGTGTTGGGCTTGGTTGACGTAGTGGTGATGGGCTACAGTGGCCTGCCAGGTAAGTTTCCCTCCATTTTCTTTTTTCAAATTTTCTGTTTTCTTTTTTTGTTTTTATTTACTGGTTTGAATTCAAATTGAATCCTATTTTGTTTTTGCAGGTTCTAAATCATTTGAATTTCAATATCACTTCATGATAATACTCACTGCATAATTCTTTTGTTTAAACAACTATTGAATTTTAATTAAAGTGACACTTGGTGAGGTTTAATTAACAAAGAAATAGGTTCAGCTTTTTATCTCACTTCTTTTTTAATTTAGGAACCAGATCCATTTAAATGGTTTGAAATTTATAGCTGGTGCATAATGAACACATGATTAGGTTGAGCTAGTATTTAATAATATGATTTGTTCCCATGTTTATAATTATGACTAGTATTTGAAGTAGTGGTGAAAATGTGGATGGAATCGGGATCATGATTTTATGTGGAGATTTATTTCTACTGTTTAAGAAAATGGTTGAACAAACTCTATAATTACTAATCTTGCTTAGCAACTTCTAGCTTAAATTATCTGAGATAGATCCTATGCTCATCATGGTTAACAAAACTACTTATCTGAATACTATTTCATTTGGTTCACTCAGGCAAAGTGTTTGGATAACAAAGTAGAATAGGGTATTGGTTTCATTCTACTCATCAAATGGCATTTAGTTCTAGAGTACATATGGATTGGCTTATACTTGTGATACATGATACATAAGTTAGGACAATATTTCATGTGGAGTGAATCCTAGGTGAAAGGTTTAGGGTTTTGGTGATGATTCACTAGTTGAAGTTTAAATAGGCATGAGGCATGTCAGGGTGTTACTTATAATCCAAAATGGTACTTGGATTGGAATTCAAATATAGTTTAGGATATGGTATAAGCTTTGATCATATTTTAGTGACTAGGGTTATCCTCCTCACTTAGGTAGAATTCTTGTATTAAACCAATGCTAGGTTTGTCTCAAGTGTTTGGGTAGGCAAGGTTTAAATACAATATCATTACTACTCTATACAAGGCATGAGTATTGGTCTGGATTAACTACTATTGATATATTTATCATTTCATGAGAAGAATGAGATCTATGGATCACATATATAGGTTTAACTTATTATATCAATTTATAAAGTAAGATCATGCATTAGACATGATCCACTTATTCCTCACTAGTCTCCCTTTATTATTCCTCTAATCACACTCACTTTGGTTCTTAGGGTTTATGATCATCACCCAATTTGTAATGATCAAAGTATCGGCCTCATAACAATTCATTGGTGAATTATGGTTCTCTCTCCAAGATCAAGTATAAGTCCATATACTTGAGTATACCTCTTTAGGTTGAGCTCTTCTGAATAGGTAGGGTTCTCTAGGGTTTATGATCATTACCAAGTTGTAATGATCACAACACTTGCTTCTCTATATTTACTAGAAGAATAGGTTCTTACTTACCATCAAGTGTGAGCTAGGTTAAGTAGGGTTTAACACTTGACTTATACTCCTTATATCATTGATTAGTATTAATGGTTTACCTCACATAGATAGGTTGAATATTAAACTAAGTTCTACCCAATGGATATCATAAGCATATTAATGATTCTCTCCTTTCTCTAGGTTTAATGGTATGATTGGGAAACAAGGTTGGAATGATCAAAGGTTAATGAAGAATGAATATGACTATTCTTGACTTGGTTCAAGTATTGTAGTTGAAAAGATATACCATGTGACTCATGGTATGAACATTTATTTAGTAGAAGACATGGATAAGATAAGTATAGAATAGTGTCTTAATTAATTGTGTTCTTTGATTTAGGATTGAATAATTATTCATGTGTTGTTGTAAGGAATGTCATATTGAGATCCTTTATAAGATCTTGTAGTTGATCCTTACTTGAGGTGTTGTTTGTTGTGAATCTACTTCTATTTGATCTAGCCCATAGATCTCATGTGTTGTTGTAAGGAATGTCATATTGAGATCCTTTATAAGATCTTGTAGTTGATCCTTACTTAAGGTGTTGTTTGTTGTGAATCTACTTCTATTTGATCTAGCCCTTAGATCAAATCATCTCTACCCAAAACAGGGTTTTAGCAAAGATCACAGTGAAGTTTATAGCGCTTGACTTGATGATCTACTACAATTTCAGCAAGTCAAGTGAAACTTCAGTTACTGTGGTAAGTTTTATTTGAAAGTGTGAAAATTCCCCGGATTTTCTATGCATGAATGCAATGCACACTTTGGTGTTCTCTCATTTTATTGCCTCTAAACCTGGGATATTACATGAATATCCCCAGTCGCAGCCACTGACCTTTTAAATTGTAGCTCTTTTTGGAATTCACCGACCTTTTGATCTGCAAACCGTCTCCAAACCCTACGAGGCAAAGAAAATTAAATGAACAAGAGAGTTATTAGTTACTTGATATTAGGAAATGAATGAAATAGGCCGATCGATATAGAGCGCAAATGAATGAAAATAATTACTTATGCATCATTCTTCTCATGTCGGCCCAAAGCTTTGCATCCAGAGTCAGAGAGTCGTGGACGAGAACTGTGGAGGTGTGAAATTGAATTACTAGCAGAATCCAGTGGAACCTGCGGACACGGTACATGCACAGTCATGCATAACTCATTGACTAGCCACATACCATGCATGGAGTAAACAAAAGAGAATGTGCTCAAGACAGAAACACTCACCCAAAATGGTAAGGAAATAGAATATCACTTTTGAGTTCCTGCTTTGTAAGAAACCGCCACAGGTCTTCCTCCACGTCGATGGGGAATTTTTCTAACACATATCCATTAACGATGTGTGGGTCAATGAACCCAAAATCATGGATGTTCCTTACTCTGCATTCCTTAATCTTCATTCTGCATAATAGCGTACACAACAATATAGTTAGGACATATATATAGTGCAGGCAATAAACGAGATGGGGTAGAAATAAATCACTTACAGAACGTAGCAACTGATGATAGATTTGTCGAGCTCATGCAGATTAAAAAGCTGGAACAATTCACTTAGATGAATTGTTACATAGTAATGTTTGAAGTGATGCTCATGTCTAACTTCCGCATAAATATATTCTTTGGCGTTTTTATTTTTTATGTAACCCTTGTACCAATTTAGCAGACTTTTCATTTGTGGAGGTAGATCCTCTTCTGCGCGAGTGCTCGACGAGAGGCCCATTCGTCACATATGTAATTACTACCTCCCTCACTGGCGCCTCATCAAGGCCTAACAGTGCATGAAGAGTCATACCGATCAGGGCCGCTTGTTCTCTGGCACCCGTTACGGTCATTCCCTATTCTGCCGCAGCTGCTATGATTGTGGGGTCCATTAGTTCAGCATCCGGACCGGCGGCTTTCACTATGAGCAGGGCGATCGATTGTTTACTTTGTTCCCCGAGCTGGGCAACTCGTTTCCCGCTTTTTTTACTTGCTAATTCTTTCTCGGCCTCCTCCAAGGCTTTCTTCTCCTGCTTCTCCGCCATCTCTTTCTTCTCTTTCAACATGAGTGCCCGCCTACGAAGTTCACGTGCATAGTCGTCAGGCAGATTCTTCGCGGCTTGGGACGGTGTGCTCAAAAATGACTTAGCCCACTTCTTTTCCTTGTCAGAATATACTGGCTTGGGCTCGGGCTCTCTTTTCGCCTGGCATTACGCCCTCCATTTCTCATGGTGAGCAGCCGCGGCCACGTCGACTTCCTCGGCACTACGTTCCCAAGGCCTTGTGGGGAGAGGCTTCAGTGATGGCTCTAGTACCTTTGTGGTCTTAGGTACATAAGGGTCCGGGTTAATAGTCCAGGACTGCTTCTGCTTCTTCGCCGGAGGTGGATTGGGGGGCGGTGATACGTCTCCAACGTATCGATAATTTCTTATGTTCCATGGTTGTTTTATGACAATACCTACATGTTTTATACATACTTTATGTCATATTTATGCATTTTCCGACACTAACATATTAACAAGATGCCGAAGAGCCAGTTGTTGTTTTCTGCTGTTTTTGGTTTCAGAAATCCTAGTAAGGAAATATTCTCGGAATTGGACGAAATCAACGCCCAGGATCTTATTTTTCCACGAAGCTTCCAGAAGTCCGAAAGGGAAACAAACTGGGGCGACGAGGCGGCCACACAGCAGGGCGGCGCGGCCAGGCCTGGGGCCGCGCGGCCCTAGCGTGTGGGCCCCTCGTGGCGCCCCCTGACCTACCCTTGCGCCTACATAAGCCTTCATCCATAATAACTCCAGTACCGAGAGCCACGATACGGAAAACCTTCCAGAGACGCCGCCGCCGCCAATCCCATCTCGGGGGATTCAGGAGATCGCCTCCGGCACCCTGCCGGAGAGGGGAATCATCTCCCGGAGGACTCTTCACCGCCATGGTTACCTCCGGAGTTATGTGTGAGTAGTTCACCCCTGGACTATGGGTCCATAGCAGTAGCTAGATGGTTGTCTTCTCCTTATTGTGCTATCATTGTCGGATCTTGTGAGCTGCCTAACATGATCAAGATCATCTATTTGTAATGCTACATGTTGCGTTTGTTGGGATCCGATGAATATGGAATGCTATGTTATGTTGATTATCAATCTATCATCTATGTGTTGTTTGTGATCTTGCATGCTCTCCGTTATTAGTAGAGGCTGGGGCCAAGTCGTTACTTGTAACTCCAAGAGGGACTATTTATGCTCGATAGTGGGTTCATGCCTCCATTAAATCTGGGACAGTGACAGAAAGTTCTAAGGTTGTGGATGTGCTGTTGCCACTAGGGATAAAACATCAATGCTATGTCTAAGGATTTATGTGTTGATTACATTACGCACCATACTTAATGCAATTGTCTCGTTGTTTGCAACTTAATACCGGAAGGGGTTCGGATGATAACCTCGAAGGTGGACCTTTTAGGCATAGATGCATGTCGGATAGCGGTCTATGTACTTTGTCGTAATTCCCAATTGAATTTCACACTACTCATCATAACATGTATGTGCATTGTCATGCTATCTTTATTTGTCAATTGCCCAACTGTAATTTGTTCACCCAACATGCTATTTCTTATTGGAGAGACACCACTAGTGAACTGTAGACCCCGGTCCATTCTTTACATCGAATACAATCTACTGCAATACTCGTTCTTACTGATCTCTGCAAACATCATCATCCACACTATACATCTAATCCTTTGTTACAGCAAGCCGGTGAGATTGACAACCTCACTGTTAAGTTGGGGCAAAGTATTTTGGTTGTGTTGTGCAGGTTCCACGTTGGCGCCGGAATCCCTGGTGTTGCGCCGCACTACACTCCGCCGCCATCAACCTTCAACGTGCTTCTTGGCTCCTACTGGTTCGATAAACCTTGGTTTCTTACTGAGGGAAAACTTGCCGCTGTACGCATCACACCTTCCTCTTGGGGTTCCCAACGGAAGCGTGTTGTACCGTCACAAGCAACACTTTTTTTGGCGCCGTTGCCGGGGAGATCAAGACACGCTGCAAGGGGAGTCTCCACTTCCAATCTCTTTACTTTGTTTTTGTCTTGCTTTATTTTTATTTACTACTTTGTTTGCTGCATTATATCAAAATACAAAAAAAAATAGTTGCTAGCTTTACTTTATTTACTATCTTGTTAAAAACACAAAAAAATTAGTTACTTGCATTTACTTTATCTAGTTTGCTTTATTTACTATTGCTAAAATGGGTACTCCTGAAAATACTAAGTTGTGTGACTTCACAAACACAAATAATAATGATTTCTTATGCACACCTATTGCTCCACCTCGCTACTACAGCAGAATTCTTTGAAATTAAACCTCGCTTTACTAAATCTTGTTATGAGAGAGCAATTTTCTGGTGTTAGTTCTGATGATGCTGCTGCCCATCTTAATAATTTTGTTGAACTATGTGAAATGCAAAAGTATAAGGATGTAGATGGTGACATTATAAAATTAAAATTGTTTCCTTTCTCATTAAGAGGAAGATCTAAAGATTGGTTGCTATCTCTGCCTAAGAATAGTATTGATTCATGGACTAAATGTAAGGATGCTTTCATTGGTAGATATTATCCCCCTGCTAAATTATATCTTTGAGAAGTAGTATAATGAATTTTAAGCAATTGGATAATGAGCATGTTGCTCAAGCATGGGAAAGAATGAAATCTTTGGTTAAAAATTGCCCAACCCATGGACTGACTACTTCGATGATCATCCAAACCTTTTATGTAGGACTGAATTTTTCTTCGCGGAACCTATTGGATTCAGCGGCTGGAGGTACCTTTATGTCCATCACTCTAGGCGCCGCAACAAAGCTTCTTGATAATATGATGATTAATTACTCTGAATGGCACACAAAAAGAGCTCCACAAGGTAAGAAGGTAAATTCTGTTGAAGAAACCTCCTCCTTGAGTGATAAGATTGATGCTATTATGTCTATGCTTGTGAATGGTAGAACTAATGCTGATCCTAATAATGTTCCGTTAGCTTCATTGGTTGCCCAAGAAGAACATGTTGATGTGAACTTCATTAAAAATAATAACTTCAACAACAATGCTTATCGGAATAATTCTAGTAACAGCTATAGGCCATATCCTTATAATAATGGTAACGGTTATGGTAATTCTTATGGGAATTCTTACAAAAATAATAGGAATACACCCCCTGGACTTGAAGCCATGCTTAAATAATTTATTAGTACACAAACTGCTTTTAACTAATCTGTTGAAGAAAAGCTTGGGAAAATTGATATACTTGCTTCTAAAGTCGATAGTCTTGCTGCTGATGTTGATCTTTGTAAATCGAAAGTTATGCCTAATGAAAATAAATATATTAAGTCATTTGCTACAGCAAACACCATCCAAGTTAGAATTAATGAGAATATAATATTGATGACCGAATTGCGTGCTAGGTGGGATAAAGAAGAAAATGCTAAAGAGAATAATATAGCTAAAGTTTGGACTATTACCACCACTAGCAATGAAAATGCTTCACATGTTGCTACACCTCCTACTATAAATGGTAAAATAATTTGTGTTGGCAATGTTTTCACTTCTAATGCAAAGCTTGCAAAACTGCCTGAAACTGCTAAAACTGCTGAAACTAATTGTGATAAAACTGCTGAATTTTTTTTCAATATTGGGGACAATGATCCCATTGCTTTAGATCATAATGGTTTAGATTTTGATGATTGTCACATCTCTGAAGTTATAAAGTTCTTACAAAAACTTGCTAAACGTCCTAATGCTAGTGCTATAAATTTGGCCTTTACAAAACATATTACAAATGCTCTCATTAAAGCTAGAGAAGAGAAATTAAATCGTGAAACTTCTATTCCTAGGAAGTTAGAGGATGGTTGGGAGCCCATCATTAAGATGAAGGTCAATGATTTTGATTGTAATGCTTTATGTGATCTCGGTGCAAGTATTTCCGTTATGCCTAGGAAAATCTATAATATGCTTGACTTGCCACCATTGAAAAATTGTTATTTGGATGTTAATCTTGTTGATAACTCTACAAAGAAACCTTTGGGGAGGGTTGATAATGTTCACATTACGGTTAACAATAACCTTGTCCCCATTAATTTTGTTTTG
>NC_061508.1:237073357-237100087 GCF_022539505.1 Lolium rigidum | reverse complement strand
CTGCATTCATTACATGTGCTTACAATAGTATTGATCAAGATTATGATAGCATGTCACTTCAGAAATTATCTTTCATATCGTTTACCTACTCGGGACGAGTAGGAACTAAGCTTGGGGATGCTGATACGTCTCCAATGTATCGATAATTTCTTATGTTCCATGCTTGTTTTATGACAATACCTACATGTTTTATACATACTTTATGTCATATTTATGCATTTTCCGGCACTAACCTATTAACAAGATGCTGAAGAGCCAGTTGCTATTTTCTGCTGTTTTTGGTTTTACCCTGACCTACCCTTCCGCCTACATAAGCCTTCATCGATAATAACTCCAGTACCGAGAGCCACGATACGGAAAACCTTCCAGAGACGCCGCCGCCGCCAATCCCATCTCGGGGGATTCAGGAGATCGCCTTCGGCACCCTGCCGGAGAGGGGAATCATCTCCCGGAGGACTCTTCACCGCCATGGTCGCCTCCGGAGTGATGTGTGAGTAGTTCACCCCTGGACTATGGGTCCATAGCAGTAGCTAGATGGTTGTCTTCTCCTCATTGTGCTATCATTGTCGGATCTTGTGAGCTGCCTAACATGATCAAGATCATCTATTTGTAATGCTACATGTTGCGTTTGTTGGGATCCAATGAATATGGAATGCTATGTTATGTTGATTATCGATCTATCATCTATGTGTTGTTTATGATCTTGCATGCTCTCCGTTATTAGTAGAGGCTCTGGCCAAGTCGTTACTTGTAACTCCAAGAGGGAGTATTTATGCTCGATAGTGGGTTCATGCCTCCATTAAATGCGGGACGGTGACGAGAAAGTTCTAAGGTTGTGGATGTCTTGTTGCCACTAGGGATAAAACATCAATGCTATGTCTAAGGATGTATGTGTTGATTACATTACGCACCATACTTAATGCAATTGTCTGTTGTTTGCAACTTAATACTGGAAGGGGTTCGGATGATAACCTGAAGGTGGTCCTTTTAGGCATAGATGCATGCTGGATAGCGGTCTATGTACTTTGTCGTAATGCCCAATTGAATTTCACACTACTCATCATAACATGTATGTGCATTGTCATGCTATCTTTATTTGTCAATTGCCCAACTGTAATTTGTTCACCCAACATGCTATTTCTTATTGGAGAGACACCACTAGTGAGCTGTGGACCCGGTCCATTCTTTACATCGAATACAATCTCTTGCAATACTCGTTCTTACTTGATCTCTCGCAAACATCATCATCCACACTATACATCTAATCCTTTGTTATAGCAAGCCGGTGAGATTGACAACCTCACTCTGTTAAGTTGGGGCAAAGTATTTTGGTTGTGTTGTGCAGGTTCCACGTTGGCGCCGGAATCCACGGTGTTGCGCTGCACTACACTCCGCCGCCATCAACCTTCAACGTGCTTCTTGGCTCCTACTGGTTCGATAAACCTTGGTTTCTTACTGAGGGAAAACTTGCCGCTGTACGCATCACACCTTTCTCTTGGGCTTCCCAACGGACGCGTGTTGTACCGTCACAAGCAACAGGCGGCGTCTTCTTACCCGCCCGGGGCGGACTGGGGGCGGCGGCTGCTTACCCGCCGGAGGTGAATTGGGGGGCGGTGTCGGCTGACGTGAAGGGGGTGTAGGTGAAGCACCACCACCACCACCGCCACCACCACCGTAGGGGTGTGGACTTGTTGGCCTTGGTGCCTCGCCTGGAAACTTGATAAACTTATTTTGCCATAGAATGAACTGGCGCTTGACATCTCCAAGTCTTCTCTCCCCTTTAGGTGTAGCAATGTCAATCTCCAGGTCCTCAAACCCTTGTACTATGTCCTCCACCGTGACACGAGCATAGCCATCTTGAATGGGGTTGTTGTGGTGGAGTGCTCCAGGTTCACATGGTAAAGCACTGTCGATGGCTACCTTCATGGACATGTTCCCCATTGGATAATACAGATGACATTCTTTCATCTCCTTTACATCGTCCACGGGGTAGCGAGGAGGCTCCGGTGTGGTAATTTCGATCGCCGGAGGCTCCGGTGCAGTAATTTCGATCGTCGGTGCATGTGCATTAGCACCAGCCGGTGGGGGCTCCGTGGAAGCCACGCTGCTTCTCCGCTGCTGGCTTCCGACATCCGGTGGATGATCTTCATGCGTTCGAGCTGCCTCTCTTTCTTGTACTAGTACATCCACGGTTTTCTTCATCTCATTGAATTCCGATGCCAACCGCGCCAGCTCATCTTTTTCCCGATCCGCCTTTCTCTTACGGCTTCTGTAACTGTAGGGGTCATTTTCCTGGGAAAACCCTTCTTCCCACGAAATGACGCCTTTGCCTCGTACACGTCCTCCGTGTTCAGGATTCCCGTGGGCTTTTGTCAGCTGGTCATTGATACGTCTCCAACGTATCTATAATTTCTGATGTTCCATACTTGTTTTATGACAATACCTACATGTTTTGCTTGCACTTTATATCATATTATGGCATTTATTGGACTAACCTATTAACAAGATGCCACGGTGCCGGTTCTGTTTATTATGTCTGTTTATTGCAGAAAAGGCCCAAAAACCAAAGTGCTCAGAAAAATCCAGAAAAATCACAGAAATTCTATTTCGCCGGAAGACTCACGGAGCCAGAAGGGCAAGCCAGGGGGAGGCCCAGGGCGTCCTCACAATAGGCCGGCGCGGCCAGAGGGGTGGTCACCCCACCTTATGGGGTGGGCCCCTCGAGACTCTTCCGACTCCGCACCTTCGCCTATAAGAAGCCCCCTGACCTAAATCTTCGATGCGAAAAAGCCACGGTACGAGAAACCTTTCAGAGCCGCCGCCATCGCGAAGCCAAGATCTGGGGGACATAAGTCTCTGTTCCGGCACGCCGCCGGGACGGGGAAGTGCCCCCGGAAGGCATCTCCATCGACACCACCGCCATCTTCATCACCGCTCTTTGTCTCCCATGAGGAGGGAGTAGTTCTCCCTCGAGGCTAAGGGCTGTACCGGTAGCTATGTGGTTCATCTCTCTCCCATGTACTTCAATACAATGATCTCATGAGCTGCCTTACATCATTGAGATTCATATGATTTTTGTATCACTATTCATCTATGTACTACTGATACGTCTCCGACGTATCGATAATTTCTTGTGTTCCATGCCACATTATTGATGATATCTACATGTTTTATGCACACTTTATGTCATATTCGTGCATTTTCTGGAACTAACCTATTAACAAGATGCCGAAGTGCCGATTCTTGTTTTCTGCTGTTTTTGGTTTCAGAAATCCTAGTAACGAAATATTCTTGGAATTGGATGAAATCAACGCCCAGGGTCCTATTTTGCCACGAAGCTTCCAGAAGACCGAAGAGGAGACGAAGTGGGGCCACGAGGCGGCCAAACCCTAGGGCGGCGCGGCCCCTGTCTTGGCCGCGCGGCCCTATGGTGTGGGCCCCTCGTGACGCCCCTTGACCTATCTCTTCCGCCTACTTAAAGCCTCCATCGCGAAACCCCCAGTACCGAGAGCCATGATACGGAAAACCTTCCAGAGACGCCGCCGCCGCCAATCCCATCTCGGGGGATTCAGGAGATCGCCTCCGGCACCCTGCCGGAGAGGGGATTCATCTCCCGGGAGGACTCTACGCCGCCATGGTTGCCTCCGGAGTGATGAGTGAGTAGTCTACCCCTGGACTATGGGTCCATAGCAGTAGCTAGATGGTTGTCTTCTCCCCATTGTGCTTAATTGTCGGGTCTTGTGAGCTGCCTAACATGATCAAGATCATCTATCTGTAATTCTATATGTTGCGTTTGTTGGGATCCGATGAATAGAGAATACTTGTTATGTTGATTATCAAAGTTATGTCTATGTGTTGTTTATGATCTTGCATGCTCTCAGTTACTAGTAGATGCTCGGCCAAGTAGATGCTTGTAACTCCAAGAGGGAGTATTTATGCTCGATAGTGGGTTCATGTCTCTGTGAATGCGGGAAGTGACAGAAATCTCTAAGATTATGGATGTCTTGTTGCCACTAGGGATAAAACATTGGTGCTATGTTCAAGGATGTAGTTACTGATTACATTACGCGCAATACTTAATGCAATTGTCTGTTGTTAGCAACTTAATACTGGAGGGGTTCGGATGATAACTCTGAAGGTGGACTTTTTAGGCATAGATGCATGCTTGGATAGCGGTCTATGTACTTTGTCGTAATGCCCAATTAAATCTCACAATACTCATCATAATATGTATGTGCATGGTCATGCCCTCTTTATTTGTCAATTGCCCAAGCTGTAATTTGTTCACCCAACATCTTGTTTATCTTATGGGAGAGACACCTCTAGTGAGCTGTGGACCCCGGTCCAATTCTCTATCTTGAAATACAATCTCTGCAATCTTTGTTTTCTTGTTTTACGCAAACAATCATCATCCACACTATACATCTAATCCTTTGTTACGGCAAGCCGGTGAGATTGACAACCTCGCTTGTTTCGTTGGGGCAAAGTACTTTGGTTGTGTTGTGCGGGTTCCACGTTGGCGCCGGAATCCCTGGTGTTGCGCCACACTACATCCCGCCGCCATCAACCTTCAACGTGCTTCTTGGCTCCCTGCTGGTTCGATAAACCTTGGTTTCATGCGAGGGAAAACTTGCCGATGTACGCATCACACCTTCCTCTTGGGGTTCCCAACGGACGCGTCTTGTACGCGTATCAAGCTCTTTTACGGCGCCGTTGTCGGAGAGATCAAGACACGCTGCAAGGGGCTCTCCACTTCCCAATCTCTTTACTTTGTTTTTGTCTTGCTTAGTTTTATTTACTACTTTGTTTGCTGCACTAAATCAAAATACAAAAAAATTAGTTGCTAGTTTTACTTTATTTGCTATCTTGTTTACTATATCAAAAACACAAAAAAAATTAGTTACTTGCATTTACTTTATCTAGTTTGCTTTATTTACTACTTGCTAAAATGAGTAATCCTGAAGTTGAAGTTCGTACGTTTAAGCAACGAGGGGAGAATGTTTAAGAGATGCTTGGTATAGAATTAGTGATGCCCATAATAGGTGCATTAAGAAACACTCCACCACTATCCTACTCAGGAATTTTTATGTTGGTATCTCTAGCTGGAATAGGTATGTTCTTGATAGTCTCGCAAAAGGTAACTTCCTAAGTACTCCTGCATTAGAAGCTAGCTGCATTATTGAGAGCCTATTTGGAATACCCCCTGTTGATGAAGTTAAAACTGAAATCTCTCTTGAAGATATTATGAAAAAATTGGAAACTATAGAGAAAATTTTTCCAAGTATTGAAGCTAAATTGGAAATGTTACTTGATAAAACTGATGAACTTGATAAATCCTTAAGAGGAATTGATGAAAGAATTAGTGTCCTAGGAACTTGTGTTGTCCATGACGATCAAAGCAATAGGATTGACGAACTTGAAAAAGCTATGGGAACCTTGGGTTCAACATTTTCTTCTCTTAAATATAAGGAGAAAGCTTATGTGGGTAAGGAGCAAAAGTTTATGTATGTCTCTAAAGTTCCTAAACCAAAGAAGTATTATTATAGACCTAAAATTGACAAAGCCCTTAGTACCACTACGGATGGGGGAGCTCATGATAACGATGCACCACCCCCCGATAATACTTGATACACACTTTCTGCGCCTAGCTGAAAGGCGTTAAAGAAAAGCGCTTATGGGAGACAACCCATGTTTTTACTACAGTATTTTTGTTTTATATTTGTGTCTTGGAAGTTGTTTACTACTGTAGCAACCTCTCCTTATCTTAGTTTAGTGTTTTGTTGTGCCAAGTAAAGTCGTTGATAGTAAAGTTCATACTAGATTTGGATTACTGCGCAGAAACAGATTTCTTTGCTGTCACGAATCTGGGCTGTTTTCTCTGTAGGTAACTCAGAAAATTATGCCAATTTACGTGAGTGATCCTCAGATATGTACGCAACTTTCATTCAATTTGAGCATTTTCATTTGAGCAAGTCTGGTGCCTCGATAAAATTCGTCAATACGAACTGTTCTGTTTTGACAGATTCTGCCTTTTATTTCGCATTGCCTCTTTTGCTATGTTGGATGAATTTTTTTGATCCATTAATGTCCAGTAGTTTTATGCAATGTCCAGAAGTGTTAAGAATGATTGTGTCACCTCTGAACATGTATATTTTGATTGTGCACTAACCCTCTAATGAGTTGTTCTAAGTTTGGTGTGGAGGAAGTTTTCAAGGATCAAGAGGGAGATGATACAACATGATCAAGGAAAGTGAAAGCTCTAAGCTTCGGGATGCCCCGGTGGTTCACCCCTGCATATATCAAGAAGACTCAAGCGTCTAAGCTTGGGGATGCCCAAGGCATCCCCTTCTTCATCGACAACATTATCGGGTTCCTCCCACGAAACTATATTTTTATTCCATCACATCTTATGTGCTTTTCTTGGAGCGTCGGTTTGTTTTTGTTTTTTGTTTTGTTTGAATAAAATGGATCCTAGCATTCACTTGTGTGGGAGAGAGACACGCTCCGCTGTAGCATATGGACAAGTATGTCCTTAGGCTCTACTCATAATATTCATGGCGAAGTTTCTTCTTCGTTAAATTGTTATATGGTTGGAATTGGAAAATGATACATGTAGTAATTTGCTATAATGTCTTGGATAATGTGATACTTGGCAATTGTTGTGCTCATGTTTAAGCTCTTGCATCATATACTTTGCACCCATTAATGAAGAAATACATAGAGCATGCTAAAATTTGGTTTGCATATTTGGTCTCTCTAAGGTCTAGATAATTTCTAGTATTGAGTTTGAACAACAAGGAAGACGGTGTAGAGTCTTATAATGTTTTCAATATGTCTTTTATGTGAGTTTTGCTGCGCCGTTCATCCTTGTGTTTGTTTCAAATAACCTTGCTAGCCTAAACCTTGTATCGAGAGGGAATACTTCTCATGCATCCAAAATCCTTGAGCCAACCACTATGCCATTTGTGTCCACCATACCTACCTACTACATGGTATTTCTCCGCCATTCCAAAGTAAATTGCTTGAGTGCTACCTTTAAAATTCCATCATTCACCTTTGCAATATATAGCTCATGGGACAAATAGCTTAAAAACTATTGTGGTATTGAATATGTACTTATGCACTTTATCTCTTATTAAGTTGCTTGTTGTGCGATAACCATGTTCATCGGGGACGCCATCAACTATTCTTTGTTGAATATCATGTGAGTTGCTATGCATGTCCGTCTTGTACGAAGTAAGGGAGATCTACCACCTTATGGTTAAGCATGCATATTGTTAGAGAAGAACATTGGGCCGCTAACTAAAGCCATGATTCATGGTGGAAGTTTCAGTTTTGGACATATATCCTCAATCTCATATGAGAAAATTATTAATTGTTGCCACATGCTTATGCATTAAAGAGGAGTCCATTATCTGTTGTCTATGTTGTCTCGGTATGGATGTCTAAGTTGAGAATAATCAATAGCGAGAAATCCAATGCGAGCTTTCTCCTTAGACCTTTGTACAGGCGGCATAGAGGTACCCCTTTGTGACACTTGGTTAAAACATGTGTATTGCGATGATCCGGTAGTCCAAGCTAATTAGGACAAGGTGCGGGCACTATTAGTATACTATGCATGAGGCTTGCAACTTGTAAGATATAATTTACATGATACATATGCTTTATTACTACCGTTGACAAAATTGTTTCATGTTTTCAAAATCAAAGCTCTAGCACAAATATAGCAATCGATGCTTTTCCTCTATGGAGGACCATTCTTTTACTTTTATTGTTGAGTCGGTTCACCTATTTCTCTCCACCTCAAGAAGCAAACACTTGTGTGAACTGTGCATTGATTCCTACATACTTGCATATTGCACTTATTATATTACTCTATGTTGACAATATCCATGAGATATACATGTTACAAGTTGAAAGCAACCGCTGAAACTTAATCTTCCTTTGTGTTGCTTCAATGCTTTTACTTTGAATTATTGCTTTATGAGTTAACTCTTATGCAAGACTTATTGATGCTTGTCTTGAAGTACTATTCATGAAAAGTCTTTGCTATATGATTCACTTGTTTACTCATGTCATATACATTGTTTTGATCGCTGCATTCACTACATATGCTTTACAAATAGTATGATCAAGGTTATGATGGCATGTCACTCCGAAATTATCTTTGTTATCGTTTTACTCGCTCGGGACGAGCGGAACTAAGCTTGGGGATGCTGATACGTCTCCGACGTATCGATAATTTCTTGTGTTCCATGCCACATTATTGATGATATCTACATGTTTTATGCACACTTTATGTCATATTCGTGCATTTTACGGAACTAACCTATTAACAAGATGCCGAAGTGCCGATTCTTTGTTTTACTGCTATTTTTGGTTTCAGAAATCCTAGTAACGAAATATTCTCGGAATTGGACGAAATCAACGCCCGGGGTCCTATTTTGCCACGAAGCTTCCGAGAAGACCGAAGAGGAGACGAAGTGGGGCCACGAGGCGGCCAAACCCTAGGGCGGCGCGGCCCAGCCTCGGCCGCGCGGCCCTATGGTGTGGGCCCTCGTGACGCCCTTGACCTATCTCTTCCGCCTACTTAAAGCCTCCGTCGCGAAACCCCCAGTACCGAGAGCCACGATACGGAAAACCTTCCGGAGACGCCGCCGCCGCCAATCCCATCTCGGGGGATTCAGGAGATCGCCTCCGGCACCTTGCCGGAGAGGGGATTCATCTCCCGGAGGACTCTACGCCGCCATGGTCGCCTCCGGAGTGATGAGTGAGTAGTCTACCCCTGGACTATGGGTCCATAGCAGTAGCTAGATGGTTGTCTTCTCCCCATTGTGCTTAATTGTTGGATCTTGTGAGCTGCCTAACATGATCAAGATCATCTATACGTAATTCTATATGTTGCGTTTGTTGGGATCCGATGAATAGAGAATACTTGTTATGTTGATTATCAAAGTTATGTCTATGTGTTGTTTATGATCTTGCATGCTCTCCGTTACTAGTAGATGCTCTGGCCAAGTAGATGCTTGTAACTCCAAGAGGGAGTATCTATGCTCGATAGTGGGTTCATGTCTCCGTGAATGCGGGAAGTGACGGAAATCTCTAAGATTATGGATGTCTTGTTGCCACTAGGGATAAAACATTGGTGCTATGTTCAAGGATGTAGTTACGATTACGTTACGCGCAATACTTAATGCAATTGTCATGTTGTTAGCAACTTAATACTTGGAGGGGTTCGGATGATAACTCTGAAGGTGGACTTTTTAGGCATAGATGCATGCTGGATAGCGGTCTATGTACTTTGTCGTAATGCCCAATTAAATCTCACAATACTCATCATAATATGTATGTGCATGGTCATGCCCTCTTTATTTGTCAATTGCCCAACTGTAATTTGTTCACCCAACATGCTTGTTTATCTTATGGGAGAGACACCTCTAGTGAGCTGTGGACCCCGGTCCAATTCTCTATCTTGAAATACAATCTCATTGCCAATACTTGTTTCTTGTTTTCACGCAAACAATCATCATCCACACTATACATCTAATCCTTTGTTACGGCAAGCCGGTGAGATTGACAACCTCGCTATTTCGTTGGGGCAAAGTACTTTGGTTGTGTTGTGCGAGGTTCCACGTTGGCGCCGGAATCCACTGGTGTGGCGCCGCACTACATCCCGCCGCCATCAACCTTCAACGTGCTTCTTGGCTCCTACTGGTTCGATAAACCTTGGTTTCATACTGAGGGAAAACTTGCCGCTGTACGCATCACACCTTCCTCTTGGGGTTCCCAACGGACGTGTGCTGTACGCGTATCAACTACTCTAGTGATGTTATCAAAGTACTCTATTTCTCCTTCATGATGTAATGGTGACAGTGTGTGCATCATGTAGTACTTGGCGTAGTTTATGATTGTGATCTCTTGTAGATTATGAAGTTTACTATTACTATGATAGTATTGATGTGATCTATTCCTCCTTTCATAGTATGATGGTGACAGTGTGCATGCTATGTTAGTACTTGGTATAATTGCAATGATCTATCATGCACTCTAAGGTTATTTAAATATGAATATCGAATGTTGTGGAGCTTGTTAACTCCGGCATTGAGGTGCTCTTGTAGCCCTACACAATTAGTGGTGTTCATCATCCAACAAGAGAGTGTAGAGTAGTTTTATTATGTCACTAGTAGGAAAAGCCTCATCAGTGGCGCACGGGAGGTGCGCCACAGAAACGTCGCCACAAAAATAAGGTTTCTATGGCGCATCTGGCTGTGCGCCACAGAATTAAGGTTTCTGTGGCGCACTGGGTCCTGTGCGCCACAGAAATAAGTAGTTCTGTGGCGCATGAGATGTAGCTGCGCCACAGAAATAGGTGCGCCACAGAACTATGTTTTGGTGCGCCACAGAACAATCTACAGGTATACTCGATTTTGTGCTCCCTGGTGTATTATACATGTTTTATACTGGTTTTATACACCGTATACAGGTTATATACTGATATAATATAGACGAGATATAATATGGACATATATAATCATCACATCATCATCACATTACTTAGAGCCCGATCGAGTTATACATATAGCTCCATACAACTCATAATCCATGCAAATTAAGAAAGTTCTCATCATCTCTAGATACAAACGAAGTGACACCGGCCGCCGCCTACACTAGGATGAAATAGAGTACCGCCGCGACGATGGTGAGCAAGAGCGAGAGCACAAGGAAGGTCTTCATCTTGCTTTTGTTCGCTTGGTGCGCCCTCCACTTGGCAACCGCCTCGTGTCTAGTCGGGTACCCTTTGTAGCAGTTGCCGCTGAACTTGTGCACCTGTTTCTTGCACTCCTCCCATTCCTTGTACACTCCTGGAACCCGCCCCTCGAACACGACGTAGTACGTCATCTCTATGGACACAAGGCATATTAGTATATAACGCAATGGAAAGAGTTAGAGGGTTCACATGCATACATATTCACAAGAATTAAAGCAAGGAAATAATAATAAACCTAAAAGACATATAGCATCGATATCACATAAGTAATATGGTTCAACGATAACGACTACAATAGTAATTGAAGTCCAACAACGACGACCACCGTTTCGAGAAAATTAAGCAAGTTTAGTTTACAACACGGTACAAATTGTCCATCGATTCAAAGTAATGCTAGGCACACCGGCCTCGGTCAACGAGACGTCTTCTTGAGCGGCTCCGGGAACGGCTTGTACAAGTCCTTCGTCGTCCACGTCCTTCCATCACCCTGCCTATGTAGGCGTTCTTCGATATCCCTCTTAGACAACCCTCTGAGTTGGTGTAAGAGCCCCGATGCGTTGGATACATCTTGTAAGATAATTTCCGAGAGCTTTACTTGGATGCGATGGAAGTCTTCTCTAAGATCATCATCATTGATTTGCCTCGACATTTTAATGGGGTCTCGCTTACTAGGTGGCAAAGACATCATCTCTGCATCCTCGACAAACCCTTTAAGGTGATGGAGGACATAGAAGGCCTCCTTAATGCTGCCAGCTGGCTGCTTGACACAAGGGAAGTCGATCACGTGCTTGAACCCGGGCTTTTTAGTGTCCGGCCTGATATGTTGCCCATTCTTGTCGAAGGTGCCTCCATTTTTGGAGTAGCCAAGGATAGCCTCATCGAGAACACCCCTTATTATCTTGTAGTCTTTCTTCGTCGTCGTACTCGACGAGTCGAAATACTGGGCTAGTGACCACTTCGGATCTAGGATGATGAGTGTGCAGTATTTGTCCCTGCTCAACACATGCAATTGAAATGGAATGTTGGAAATGATCGGCAATGGAAGAAATATATAAGAAATCATAAGTTACGACGGCCGTGAGCGGATGTGTACTTACTCGGGAAAGACAGGCAGAAGAATGGTGTTGCTCTCTTTGTACATGAGCATGAAGTTCTGGAGGTATCGCACCGCCTTGGTCCGTGTCCTTGAGCCGTCCTGGAGCTAGCTATCGCGCATGTAGTAGGGATCCGCTACCGCGATGTGGCGGGGTCTCTCTCTGTTGATCTTCATCTGAAGATTGATCGCGTATAGGCGGACCAAGTTATAGTCGAGCCGTTTCGAGTGAAATAGGTTGAAGACGTCCTCGAACGCTATGAAGAAGATATCCGCGGGGTCTTCATTGACGAAGTTCTGGTCGGACGGCACCTTGACCGAGAACACCGGGTAATTTGGATCCTTTTCTTTAAGAAGAACGCTCTCTAGATAAATAATAGTGTTCTGCAAAGGGAGCATTGGTCCACTTGCGAGGTGTTCCATGTCCGGAGGCAGTATCGGTTTACCAGCTTCATGACACCGGGGCAAGCCATCCGGTGTAGGTGGTACCATGTCGTCGGCCCGGATCCTCTTAGGAGGAGGCTGGCTCGATGATGCGCCCTTCTTGGCTCCTCTCTTCCTTGCCTTCTTCACCTGACCTACTGGGGGTGCTGGTGGTGCTGATGGTGGTGCTTCGGGTGCTGGTGGTGCTTCTGAGGTCGCTGTGGTTGATTTGGGTGGCTCCCCGATGATCGTCTTACGCAGCGTGTTAGGGCTGAAAACGTTAGCAGGCTTGACTTGAGCTGGATTGCCAGCCTCCGGAGGAGTGTCTTGAGAAAGACCCGTGAAGACCAGGCGCTGCTTCGTCACTGTAGGGGGACGACCAAGTTGATCGCCGTTTGTGCGGAAGGCTTGTTCATCCATAGGAGGCATGTACATATCTTGGCTGCAGGCGCCAGTGTTGATGTAGGCATCGATGTCATCATGATCATCTGCATCGTTGCCATCAAGTGGCGCCATGTCCTGGACCTTAGGTGGTGGCGGTTGCGATGCCACCGCTTGGCGTACCGTGCGTCTAGTTGACGGTCGTTGCGGTAGCGCTCCCAACAACTGTTTGTGGCGTGTGGTGGTGGCGGCGATCGTCGGTTCCTTCCGGGTGGCGGCGGCGACCGCCGGTTCCTTCAGGGTAGTGGGGGCGGCGACCGCCGGTTCCTTAAGGGTGTCGTCGGCGCTGGCGATCTTGGGCCGGATGATAGGGAGGTGGCGCCGGTGCTTTTCTTAGCACTCGGAAGACCCCCGGACGAATCCGGTTCTTCGGCCATTTCATAACCCATGAGGTGCAATCCCCAAGGGGCAAAACGTCGCCTTCGTCTGTGCCCGGAGGTTGAAAGGGGGGCATGGCGTAGCGGTACTCCGGCACTACCATTACCAACTTGACCTTCGCCACGTCTTCCGCCAATCTAGCGCCGTGCATAGTGCGGGAAGCCATGACATGGCCGCTAGCAACTTCCATCAACTTTCCGCCGGGCTCCACCGCTTGCAGAAATATGCATGGTTCATCCTGAGTCAGGGGCGCCATGTTGGGCATCGTGACATGGCAGTCACGAAAGGCATATATAGTTAAAGAAGATGACGCGAAGGAGTAACTAATGAGTTTACCTCCTTGATGGCGTCGATCTCAGCTACTGTCGATACAAGGGCGGCGGTTGGGGGCGTCGGTGCGACCAGTTGGAGCTGCGGTGGCGGTTGGACCTGCGGCTTCGGGTGGAGCGGCGGCGTCTGGTGGAGCCCCGACGCCGGCGTCGGGTGGAGCGGCACTGTCGGCGACACGTGGAAGCTTGAGTTGCTGCCGCTGATGCTGGGCACATGTATCGGCCCCACTTGACCTCCCGCATTCCAAGCAGCTAACCCCTCCATCAACCCAGGGGGGATGATCTGTCGGATCTTCTCGTCCAATAACTTGTTCATCATCTCCGTGTTCTCCACAGGCTTTTCGGCCACCAGCATCTCTAGTGACTCCACCTTCTTCTTTAGCTCCTGAACCTCGGATTTATCCTTAGCCGACGACCTCCTCTCCAGCTTTCTCGTCTTGGCATCCGATCCGTAGTACTCGGATAGCTTCATACTTGTGCCAAAGCCGGACACACGGCCACCCGACATCGGTGGCTTGTCCTGCTCCCTCTCCTTGTATTTGTTCATCGCCCTATTGAAAGGCGTGTCCCACGGTTCCGTCGACCCCTGGGACGACGGGCCAGCCTTCGTCAACTCTTCATCCTTCAGAGAAAGGAACTTAAGGTTAGCCCATTTGGCTTCATTGCCTGATAAGATGAGCGAAATAATATAGAACTATCCTTACCAGGTACTTCTCGAAATCCCTCACGTCTTCGTGATCCGTAATAAATTCCCCCATCTTCCAGTCTAAGTAGTAGCGGGACCGGACAAAGTTCCTAGCCTGTTCATCCTGGATTTTGTGCCAGGGGTTTTCTTTCCCGGACGTACCATCTCGGCATCCTCCTTGTCCCAAGTGGGCTGTTTTCCTCGGTAACCGCCGCTTCCGCAATGGTGGGTCCCTAAGTTCAAGTCCCGCATTTTCTTCCCCCGAGCGGTCCATTTTTTAACACTGTCAGTCTCTAAGTAAGACTTGAATGCATTAAAGTCTTCTAAGGAGATCGACGGGTCTTTGGTACTTATCCTCTCCTAGCTTTCACCGGCATCGATCTTTTTCTTCAGCCGGTTCTTCCAGCTGCTCAAGGCGGTGCTCATCTTCGTGAGAGCTAAAGAGTCCACCTTCTTATTGAACGGCTCCGGGAACGTGTATCGTTGGTGAAGCTTCTGGAGGAGGGATTGGGCGAGAGCCTCGTTCTCCTTGCTTCTGAGGTCCTGAGTTAGGATCGGCACGGTTTCACGGACGATGCACCCTAGTTGCATGCCGTACCCTTTGGCAACCCACGAAGGCTCCAAGGGTAGGCCACTTTCGGAGACTACCGTGAAATGATCGGTGACGTTGGCGAGCACTTGCGGCCTCCGATCCCTCCTTGGCCTCCTCGCCGTCCTCTTTTTCTTACCCTCCACGAGGGTTGCCGCCGCTATCACCTTCCGTGCGGTTGGCTGCGTTCTCTTCACCGGTCGTCTCTTCACCGGTCTCGGCGGCGGCGTCCCGAGTTATCGTCATCGTCGCCGGTGTCGGCGGCCCCCCCGGCCCTCTCCCTCGGAGGCGGCGTCCCGGCCCTCGTCGGTGTCGTCGGCGGCCTCCTGGCCCTCTCCCTCGGAGGCGGCATCCCGGCCCTCTTCCTCATCGCCGGGCGACTCGGCGGCGGCCTTCCGGGGCTGCTCGTAGCCCTCCCAGAAGTCCTTGTTGGCCTCTCTCACTTCTTCGTTCTGGCTCCTGGGCTTAGAAGTGCAGCCCGACATGTTTATTTGCACTTCATTAAAAAGAGGCAACAAGTTAGTACAAAAGTCAACCAAAAAATTCGGCATGACTTTTGCTAATTTTTCTACGTAGGAGTGCCCATTTCTCAACCGAAACGGAAGTTAATCAACGCTTCGGGAGAAATGGGCAACTCAATGAAATCCCTGCAAAAATATCCACCATATACACCATATATCCAACATATCCACCATATATAGACCATACAAAGTTGCCCATCTACAATACATCAAACAAAAGCCAACATAAACCTGGAGCATCTATTTCAGCATATTTTTTAACCTGGAGCAGTACAACAACAATGACTTTCTTAACCTGGAGCATCTACCACCTCGAGCACTACCCCCCGGAGCACTACACAATCTGGAGCACTACACAACCTGGAGCACTACAAAAACCAGAGTACATTAAAGCTAGCACTTCAAACCAGAGAACTGCACTTCAAGGTTTTAGCTAACATTAATTCATTATATATGGGCAGTACCATTGGGACAGCATATAGATAACTGCACAAAAGCATATACAAGATAATGAGCATGAGCATGAGCATGATCATTTCATAAATGAATTCAAATAGTAGCATTTCATGTACTAGTAGCATTATATGCTTCTTCATAACCAATAGCTATGCAACTTGGTTATAGAGCATAAACAAGCACTACAAGAAAAGTTGCCATGGCCGACGAAGTTGAAGTCGCGTCGTGGTTGCTGGTGTACCATGGCCGACGATTTTGGGTCTGTCCATTGTGCATGTCAAAACGTTTTTTTTCTCGTTTTTGAGGCCACCTAGCCCGACGAAACCGGCCAAAACGTTGCGTATGGTGGCCCGGGACGTGGTGCATCTCGAATTCTCGGGTTCGCCGGCCGAGTCAACGCAAATCCGCACCGCCGAGGGATGTAGGGCCCGGATGGCAGCCTCTCCGGCATTGTTTTTTTCTCGATCGCGCCATCTCGTTCAACGCTCTCCGATCGAGCCGTTTACGATGCAGGATCATGGGTCCCGCATGTTATCCTCTATGAACCAAAATTCTTTCTATTCTTGGATTTTTTGACCCCCTGATTTCTGGCTACTTCCTTTTTCTTTTGATCCCTTGCCGCCTTGGAAACATTGACACCGCTGCTGCTAATTGGGACCCGCATGTCATCCTCTATGAGCAATCAACTTTCTTTTCTTGGAGTTTTTTTTGGCACCTCAAATTTGGTCACTTGCCTTTTTCTTTCGATCCACTGCCGCCTCTCAAACGGTGATACCGCTGCTGCTAAATGGGACCCGCATGTCATCCTCTATGTACTATAAAACTTTCTTTTCTTGGATTTTTTTGGCAACTCATATTTGGTCACTTACCTTTTTCTTTCGATCCCCTGCCGCCTCTCAAACGGTGAGACCGCTGCTGCTAAATGGGACCCGCATGTCATCCTCTATGTACTATAAAACTTTCTTTTCTAGGATTTTTTTGGAACCTCATATTTGGTCACTTGCCTTTTTCTTTCGATCCCGTGCAGCCTCTCAAACGGTGATACCGCTGCTGCTAAATGGGACCCGCATGTCATCCTCTATGTACAATCAAGTTTCTTTTCTTGAATTATTTTTGGCTCCTGATATTTGGTCACTTGCATTTTTCTTTCGATCTCATGCCACGTTGAGGACCCTGCAGGCTCATGGGACCCGCATGTCATCCTCTATGTACAATAAAATTTCTTTTCTTGGATTTTTTTTGGCTCCTGATATTTGGTCACTTGCCTTTTTCTTTCGATCCCGTGCAGCCTCTCAAACGGTGATACCGCTGCTGCTAAATGGGACCCGCATGTCATCCTCTATGTACACTCAAGTTTCTTTTCTTGAATTATTTTTGGCTCCCGATATTTGGTCACTTGCCTTTTTCTTTCGATCTCATGCCACGTTTGAAACGTTGAGGAACCTGCTGGCTCATGGGACCCGCATGTCATCCTCTATGTGCTATAAAAGTTTATTTTCTTGGGTTTTTTTTTCACCCTCTGATTATTGGCTATTTCCTTTTCCTTTTGATCCTCTGCCGCCTTGGAAACGTTGAGTAAGCTGCTGACTCATGGGACCCGCATGTCATCCTCTATGTACAATCAACTTTCTTTTTCTTTTGATCTCAAGCCGCATTTGAAACGTTGAGACCGCTGCTGCTAATTGGGACCCCCATGTCATCCTCTATGTACAATAAAGTTTTTTTTTTGGATTATCTTTGGCTCCTGATATTTTGTCACTTGCCTTTTTCTTTCGATCTCATGCCGCCTTTGAAATGTTGAGTAAGCTGCTGGCTCATGGGTCCCGCATGTCATCCTCTATGAATAATAAAAGTTTCCTTTCTTGGAGTTATTTTTGACCCCTAATTTCTGGCTATTTGCCTTTTTCTTTTGATCTCCTGCCCCTTTGAAACGATGAGGACGCTGTTGGCAGGTCGGTCCCACATGTCGTCCTCTGTGAACAATAAAAGTTTCCTTTGATGGATTTATTTTGAACCCCTAATTAATTTCGGGATATTTCCTTTTTTCCTTTGATCCCCTGCCGCCTTGGAATCGTTGAGGATGCTGTTGCCTCATGGGTCCCGCATGTCATCCTCTCAGAACGCTAAATGTTTCTTTTCTTGGATTTTGTTGACCAAACGATTTTTGGCTAATTTTTTCTTTCGATCTCCTGCAGCCTTTAAAACGTTCAGGGCGCTGCTGGCTCACGGGTCCCACATATCAACCTCTATGAACAATAAACGCTGAGGATGCTGCTGCCTCATGGGTCCCGCATGTCATCCTCTCAGAATGAAAATGTTTCTTTTCTTGGATTTTTTACCAACAGATTTTTGGCTTATTTTTTCTTTCCATCCCCAGCCGCCTTTAAAACGTTGACGACGCTGCTGGCTCATGGGTCCCCGATGTCAGCCTCCCCGTACAAGAAACATGTGATATATTGATTATTTTGCAGACAATAAACATTGTATTTCGCTCTGAGCTATTGCAAACGGATAAATTAAATCTTTATTTTTACATAAACAAACTTTTATGTTGAATCTCCTTGTTTTGTGTTTTTGCGAAGCATAGGACTTTCTTGTTTTTTTTAGAAAAATCCGAACTTTCCTGTTATGGAGTGGGCTGAAATTGCACGAGTCAAAAGGCCCAGCAGGATAGTTCGAAGGCCCAGATGTCCAGATGCAGCCCAATTGAAATCTTTCTTTTCTTGGATTTTTTTCACCCCCTGATTTCTGGTTACTTCATTTTTCTTTTGGTCCTGTGCCGCCTTGGAAATGTTGAGACCACTGCTGCAAAATGGGACCCGCATGTCATCCTCTATGTACAATAAAATTTCTTTTCTTAGATTATTTTTGGCTCCTGATATTTGGCCACTTGCCTTTTTCTTTTGATCCCGCGCAGCCTCTCAAACGGTGAGACCGCTGCTGCTAAATGGGACACGCATGTCATCCTCTATGTACAATCAAGTTTCTTTTCTTGAATTATTTTTGGCTCCTGATATTTGGTCACTTGCCTTTTTCTTTCGATCTCATGCCACGTTTGAAACGTTGAGGAACCTGCGGGATCATGGGACCCGCATGTCATCCTCTATGTACTATAAAACTTTCTTTTCTTGAATTATTTTTGGCTCCTCATATTTGGTCACTTGCCTTTTTCTTTCGATCTCATGCCACGTTTGAAACGTTGAGGAACCTGCTAGCTCATGGGACCCGCATGTCATCCTCTATGTCCATCAACTTTATTTTCTTGGATTTTTTTGACCCCCTAATTTCTGGCTACTTTCTTTTTCTTTTGATCTCAAGCCGCATTTGAAACGTTGGGACCGCTGCTGCAAAATGGGACCCGCATGTCATCCTCTATGTAAATAAAGTTTCTTTTCTTGGATTATCTTTGGCTCCTGATATTTTGTCACTTGCCTTTTTCTTTCAATCTCATGTCGCCTTTGAAACTTTAAGTAAGCTGCTGGCTCATGGGTCCCGCATGTCATCTTCTACGAACAATAAAAGTTTCCTTTCTTGGAGTTATTTTTTACCCCTAATTTCTGGCTACTTGCCTTTTTCTTTTGATCTCCTGCCCCCTTTGAAACGATGAGAACGTTGTTGGCAGGTTGGTCCCACATGTCATCCTCTATGAACAATAAAACTTTCCTTTGATGGATTTATTTTGAACCCCTAATTAATTTCTGGATATTTCCTTTTTTTCTTTTGATCCCCTGCCGCCTTGGAATCGTTGAGGATGCTGCTGCCTCATGGGTCCCGCATGTCATCCTCTCAGAACGATAAATGTTTATTTTTATTTTTTTTACCAACTGATTTTTGGTTTATTTTTTCTTTCGATCCTCTGCCGTCTTTAAAACATTGACGACGCTGCTGGCTCATGGGTCCCCGATGTCAGCCTCCCCGTACAAAAACATGTGATATCTTGATTATTTTGCAGACAATAAACAGTGTATTTCGCTCTGAGCTATTGCAAACGGAAAAAATAAATCTTTATTTTTAAATAAACAAACTTATATGTTGAATCTCCTTGTTTTTTGTTTTTGCGAAGCATAGGACTTTCCTGTTTTGGAGTGGGCTGAAATTGTACGAGTCCAAAGGCGTCAGCAGGATAGTTCGAAGGCCCAGACGGCCAGATGCAGCCCAATTGAAACCTTTCTTTTCTTGGATTTTTTTGACCCCCTGATTTCTGGCTACTTCCTTTTTTTGGTCCTGTGCCGCATTGGAAACGTTGAGAACTTCTGTTGCTAAATGGGACCCGCATGTCATCCTCTATGTACAATAATTTCTTTTCTTGGATTATTTTTGGCTCCCGATATTTGTCACTTGCCTTTTTCTTTCCATCTTATGCCGACTTCGAAACGCTCGAGACCGCTGCGGCAAAATGAGACCCACATGTCATCCTCTATGTACAATAAAAATTACTTTTCTTGGATTATTATTTTTGGCTCCCGATATTTGGTCACTTGCCTTTTTCTTTCGATCTCATGCCACCTTTGAAACGTTGAGGAACCTGCTGGCTCATGGGACCCGCATGTCATCCTCTATGTACTATAAAACTTTCTTTTCTTGGATTTTTTTCATCCTCTGATTTTCTTTTGATCCCCTGCTGCCTTGGAAACGTTGAGTAAGCTGCTGACTCATGGGACCCGCATGTCATCCTCTATGTACAATCAACTTTCTTTTTTTGGAGTTTATTTTTGACCCCCTAATTTTTGCCTACTTCCTTTTTCTTTTGGTCCTATGCCGCCTTGGCAACGTCGAGACCGCTGCTGCATGATGGGACCCGCATGTCATCCTCTATGCACAATAAAAGTTTCTTTCGTGGATTATTTTTGGCTCTCGATATTTGTCACTTGCCTTTTTCTTTCGATCTCATGCCAACTTTGAAACGTTGAGAACGCTGCTCGCAAAATGGGACCCGCATGTCATCCTCTATGTACAATAAACGTTTTTTCTTGGATTATTTTTGGGACCTGATATTTGTCACTTGCCTTTTTCTTTCGGTATCATGCCGCTTCTGAAACGTTGAGGAAGCTGTTGGCTCGTGGGTCCCGCAAGTCATCCTCTATGTAGAATAAAAGTTTCCTTTCTTGGAATTATTTTTACCCCTGATTTCTGGTTACTTCCTTTTTCTTATGATCCCGTGCCGCCTTGGAAACGTTGAGACCGCTGCTGCAAAATGGGACCCACATGTCATCCTCTATGTACAATAAAGTTTCTTTTCTTGGATTATTTTTGGCTCCTGATATTTGGTCACTTGCCTTTTTCTTTCGATCCCGTGCAGCCTCTCAAACGGTGATACCGCTGCTGCTAAATGGGACCCGCATGTCATCCTCTATGTACACTCAAGTTTCTTTTCTTGAATTATTTTTGGCTCCTGATATTTGGTCACTTGCCTTTTTCTTTCGATCTCATGCCACGTTTGAAACGTTGAGGAACCTGCTGGCTCATGGGACCCGCATGTCATCCTCTATGTGCTATAAAAGTTTATTTTCTTGGGTTTTTTTTTCACCCTCTGATTTTTGGCTATTTCCTTTTCCTTTTGATCCCCTGCCGCCTTGGAAATGTTGAGTAAGCTGCTGACTCATGGGACCCACATGTCATCCTCTATGTACAATCAACTTTCTTTTTCTTTTGATCTCAAGCCGCATTTGAAACGTTGAGACCGCTGCTGCTAATTGGGACCCGCATGTCATCCTCTATGTACAATAAAGTTTTTTTTTTTGGATTATCTTTGGCTCCTGATATTTTGTCACTTGCCTTTTTTCTTTCGATCTCATGCCGCCTTTGAAATGTTGAGTAAGCTGCTGGCTCATGGGTCCCGCATGTCATCCTCTACGAACAATAAAAGTTTCCTTTCTTGGAGTTATTTTTGACCCCTAATTTCTGGCTATTTGCCTTTTTCTTTTGATCTCCTGCCCCCTTTGAAACGATGAGGACGTTGTTGGCAGGTCGGTCCCACATGTCATCCTCTATGAACAATAAAAGTTTCCTTTGATGGATTTATTTTGAACCCCTAATTAATTTCGGGATATTTCCTTTTTTCCTTTGATCCCCTGCCGCCTTGGAATCGTTGAGGATGCTGCTGCCTCATGGGTCCCGCATGTCATCCTCTCAGAACGCTAAATGTTTCTTTTCTTGGATTTTGTTGACCAAACGATTTTTGGCTTATTTTTTCTTTCAATCTCCTGCAGCCTTTAAAACGTTCAGGGCGCTGCTGGCTCACGGGTCCCACATATCAACCTCTATGAACAATAAACGCTGAGGATGCTTGCTTGCCTCATGGGTCCCGCATGTCATCCTCTCAGAACGAAAATGTTTCTTTTCTTGGATTTTTTACCAACATATTTTTGGTTTATTTTTTCTTTCCATCCCCAGCCGCCTTTAAAACGTTGACGACGCTGCTGGCTCATGGGTCCCCGATGTCAGCCTCCCCGTACAAGAAACATGTGATATCATGATTATTTTGCAGACAATAAACATTGTATTTCGCTCTGAGCTATTGCAAACGGATAAATTAAATCTTTATTTTTACATAAACAAACTTATATGTTGAATCTCCTTGTTTTGTGTTTTTGCGGAGCATAGGACTTTCTTGTTTTTTTTAGAAAAATCCGAACTTTCCTATTATGGAGTGGGCTGAAATTGCACGAGTCAAAAGGCCCAGCAGGATAGTTCGAAGGCCCAGATATCCAGATGCAGCCCAATTGAAATCTTTCTTTTCTTGGATTTTTTTCACCCCCTGATTTCTGGCTACTTCATTTTTCTTTTGGTCCTGTGCCGCCTTGGAAATGTTGAGACCGCTGCTGCAAAATGGGACCCGCATATCATCCTCTATGTACAATAGACCGCTGCTGCTAAATGGGACACGCATGTCATCCTCTATGTACAATCAAGTTTCTTTTCTTGAATTATTTTTGGCTCCTGATATTTGGTCACTTGCCTTTTTCTTTCGATCTCATGCCACGTTTGAAACGTTTGAGGAACCTGCAGGATCATGGGACCCGCATGTCATCCTCTATGTACTATAAAACTTTCTTTTCTTGAATTATTTTTGGCTCCTCATATTTGGTCACTTGCCTTTTTCTTTCGATCTCATGCCACGTTTGAAACGTTGAGGAACCTGCTAGCTCATGGGACCCGCATGTCATCCTCTATGTCCATCAACTTTATTTTCTTGGATTTTTTTGACCCCCTAATTTATGGCTACTTTCTTTTTCTTTTGATCTCAAGCCGCATTTGAAACGTTGGGACCGCTGCTGCAAAATGGGACCCGCATGTCATCCTCTATGCAAATAAAGTTTCTTTTCTTGGATTATCTTTGGCTCCTGATATTTTGTCACTTGCCTTTTTCTTTCGATCTCATGTCGCCTTTGAAACTTTAAGTAAGCTGCTGGCTCATGGGTCCCGCATGTCATCCTCTATGAACAATAAAAGTTTCCTTTCTTGGAGTTATTTTTTACCCCTAATTTACGGCTACTTGCCTTTTTCTTTTGATCTCCTGCCCCCTTTGAAACGATGAGAACGTTGTTGGCAGGTTGGTCCCACATGACATCCTCTATGAACAATAAAACTTTCCTTTGATGGATTTATTTTGAATCCCTAATTAATTTCTGGATATTTCCTTTTTTTCTTTTGATCCCCTGCCGCCTTGGAATCGTTGAGGATGCTACTGCCTCATGGGTCCCGCATGTCATCCTCTCAGAACGATAAATGTTTACTTTTATTTTTTTTACCAACTGATTTTTGGTTTTCTTTCGATCCTCTGCCATCTTTAAAACGTTGACGACGCTGCTGGCTCATGGGTCCCCGTTGTCAGCCTCCCCGTACAAAAACATGTGATATCTTGATTATTTTGCAGACAATAAACAGTGTATTTCGCTCTGAGCTATTGCAAACGGAAAAAATAAATCTTTATTTTTAAATAAACAAACTTATATGTTAAATCTCCTTGTTTTTTGTTTTTGCGAAGCATAGGACTTTCCTGTTTTGGAGTGGGCTGAAATTGTACGAGTCCAAAGGCGTCGGCGAGGATAGTTCGAAGGCCCAGACGGCCAGATGCAGCCCAATTGAAACCTTTCTTTTCTTGGATTTTTTTGACCCCCTGATTTCTAGCTACTTCCTTTTTTTGGTCCTGTGCCGCATTGGAAACGTTGAGAACTCTGCTGCTAAATGGGACCCGCATGTCATCCTCTATGTACAATAATTTCTTTTCTTGGATTATTTTTGGCTCCTGATATTTGTCACTTGCCTTTTTCTTTCCATCTTATGCCGACTTCGAAACACTGAGACCGCTGCGGCAAAATGGGACCCACATGTCATCCTCTATGTACAATAAAAATTACTTTTCTTGGATTATTATTTACGGCTCCTGATATTTGGTCACTTGCCTTTTTCTTTCGATCTCATGCCACCTTTGAAACGTTGAGGAACCTGCTGGCTTATGGGACCCGCATGTCATCCTCTATGTACTATAAAACTTTCTTTTCTTGGATTTTTTTCACCCTCTGATTTTCTTTTGATCCTCTGCTGCCTTGGAAACGTTGAGTAAGCTGCTGACTCATGGGACCCGCATGTCATCCTCTATGTACAATCAACTTTCTTTTTTTGGAGTTTATTTTTGACCCCCTAATTTTTTCCTACTTCCTTTTTCTTTTGGTCCTATGCCGCCTTGGCAACGTCGAGACCGCTGTTGCATGATGGGACCCGCATGTCATCCTCTATGCACAATAAAAGTTTCTTTCGTGGATTATTTTTGGCTCCTGATATTTGTCACTTGCCTTTTACTTTCGATCTCATGCCAACTTTGAAACGTTGAGAACGCTGCTGCAAAATGGGACCCGCATGTCATCCTCTATGCACAATAAACGTTTTTTCTTGGATTATTTTTGGGACCTGATATTTGTCACTTGCCTTTTTCTTTCGGTATCATGCCGCTTCTGAAATGTTGAGGAAGGCTGTCGGCTCGTGGGTCCCGCAAGTCATCCTCTATGTAGAATAAAAGTTTCCTTTCTTGGAATTATTTTTACCCCTGATTTCTGGCTACTTCCTTTTTCTTTTGATCTCGTGCCGCCTTGGAAACGTTGAGACCGCTGCTGCAAAATGGGACCCGCATGTCATCCTCTATGTACAATAAAGTTTCTTTTCTTGGATTATTTTTGGCTCCTGATATTTGGTCACTTCCTTTTTCTTTCGATCCCGTGCCCCTTGGAAACGTTAAGACCACTGCTGAAAAATGGAACCCGCATGTCATACTCTATGTACAATAAAGTTTCTTTTCTTCGTTTATTTTTTTCTATTGATGTTTTGGCACTTGCATTTTTCTTTCGATCTCATGCCGCCTTTGAAACGTTGAGACCGCTGCTGCAAAATGGGACCCATATGTCATCCTCTATGTACAATAAAAGTTTCTTTTCTTGGATTATTTTTTGCTCCTGATATTTGGTCACTTTCCTTTTTCTTTCGATCTCATGCCACCTCTGAAACGTTGAGTAAGTAGCTGCCTCATGGGACCCGCATTTCATCATCTATGTAAAATAAAGTTTCTTTTCTTGGATTTTTTTACACCCTGATTTTTGGTCACTTGCCTTTTTCTTTCGATCCTATGCCGCCTTTGAAATTGAGGAGGCTGCTGGCTCATGGGTCCCACATGTCAGCCTCTATGAACAATAAACCTTTCCTTTGTTGGATTTATTTTTTACCCCTAATTTACGGATATTTGCCTTTTTTCTTTTGATCCCTGCGGCCTTTGAAACGATGAGGACGATGCTGGCAGGTCGGTCCCACATGTCATCTTCTATGAAGAATAAAAGTTTCCTTTGTTGGATTTACTTTTGACCCCTAATTTCTGGCTATTTGCCTTTTTTCTTTTGATCCTCTGCCGACTTTGAAATGATGAGGATGCTGCTGGCAGATCTGTCCCACATGTCAGACTCTCTGAACTATAAATGTTTCCTTTCTATGATTTATTTTTGACCCCTATTTTCGGGATACTTGCTTCTTTTTTTTTTGGATATCCTACCGCATTTGAAATGTTGAGGACGCTGCTGGCTCATGGGTCCCACATGGCATCCTCTTTGGACGATAAACCTTCATTTCTTGTTAATGACAGGTTTATCTGTATTATTTTTGCAGACTAATACAAGCTCTTTCGCTCCAAGATCTTGCAAGTTAATAGAATATATATCATGGAATTATTAGGATATATTTTAAATTTCAAATCCACTTTATGAATTTTTAAAAATACTGTGATCCATGTGGGTATGGAGCGATCAAGGATTTTCATATTGGCCATGAGCAGTTTCAAAAATTCCAACCCAATAAAAAAAATACAAACAACTTTTATGTAGAATCTCCGTGTTTTTGTTTTTTGCCAATCATAGGATCTGTGGTTCTTTAGAAAAGGGCCGACATTGCATGAGCATAAAGGCCCATTTCTAGTTATTGGGCTTCGACAGCCGGAGCAAGTAGGCCAATAGCAAATACCATGTAGATGGCCGTTGGAACCCAAAAGTATTTGTTGCCTAGACTTAGATGCCAAACTCAGCCTTATTGACATGAACCTTGCTATGCACACGACAATGTGTACGAAACACAAGATCCAAACCCTTCGTGTGAGGTAGCAGGTGGCAGCACACCTCCAGATGCTCAATCGTACATACACATATCATATAGGAGTTGTCGTATGTACATCTGTTCCGTATTGACATGTTTTTTCTTTGGTCCACAAGTGGGGTCCGCACAGTCACCTAGGTCGCTCATCTACTTCCTTGCTCGTAGTTGATGCATGTTTAGTGGCCTGCAGCAAGAATCACTGCCCACAGGGATGTACTTTACCCTTTAGCGGCAAAAAAAATAGGAATGGTCCTCTCATGAGTATGATCAACAAGAGGTGGCTATTTTTTTTTGACGTTTTTGTCAACACCCGGATTTTTAAGTCCGAATGCCTATTATGTCATACATCGCAATCCCAGGAATATTGTTGTTGCGAGGCATAATAGTTAAGTATCACAGTCATCATTCATTACAAACC
>NC_061508.1:237049601-237073257 GCF_022539505.1 Lolium rigidum | reverse complement strand
GCCACCGACACCACGCCGTCGTGCTGTCGGATTCAAGAGGAGCTACTACTTCCGCTGCCCGCCGGAACGGGGAGGTGGACGTCGTCTTCATCAACAACCGAACGTGTGACCGAGTACGGAGGTGCTGCCCGTTCGTGGCGCCGGAACCGATCGTGATCAAGATCTTCTACGCGCTTTTGCAAGCGGCAAGTGAACGTCTACCGCAGCAACAAGAGCCTCATCTTGTAGGCTTTGGAATCTCTTCAAGGGTGAGACTCGATACTCCCTCGTTGCTACCGTCTTCTAGATTGCATCTTGGCTTGGATTGCGTGTTCGCGGTAGGAAAATTTTTGTTTTCTATGCAACGTTATCCTACAAAGATGTGACCGAATAAAAATATAGTTTCAAGAGAAGGAACCTGATAAGTTGTCGGTGAAGAAGGGAATGCCTTGGGCATCCCCAAGCTTAGACGCTTGAGTCTTCTTGAAATATGCAGGGGTGAACCACCGGGGCATCCCCAAGCTTAGAGCTTTCACTCTCCTTGATCGTAGTATATCATCCTCCTCTCTTGACCCTTGAAAACTTCCTTCACACCAAACTCGAAACAAACTCATTAGAGGGTTAGTGCATAATCAAAATTCACATGTTCAGAGGTGACACAATCATTCTTAACACTTCTGGACATTGCCCAAAGCTACTGGAAGGTAATGGAACAAAGAAATCCATACAACACAGCGAAAGAGGCAATGCGAAATAAAAGGCAGAATCTGTCAAAACAGAACAGTCCGTAAAGACGAATTTTATTGAGGCACCAGACTTGCTCAGATGAAAATTCTCAAATTGAATGAAAGTTGCGTACATATCTGAGGATCACTCACGTAAATAGGCATAATTTGTTGAGTTACCTACAGAGAATTAGGCCCAGATTCGTGACAGCAAGAAATCTGTTTCTGCGCAGTAATCCAAATCTAGTATGAACCTTACTATCAAAGACTTTACTTGGCACAACAATGCAATAAAAATAAGACAAGGAGAGGTTTCTACAGTAGTAACACCTTCCAAGACTCAAATAAAAAATAAAGTACTGTAGTAAAATAAACACATGGGTTATCTCCCAAGAAGTTCTTTCTTTATAGCCATTAAGATGGGCTCAGCAGTTTTTATGATGTACTCGCAAGAAATAGTATTTGAAGCAAAAGAGAGCATCAACAAGCAAATTCAAAACACATTTAAGTCTACCCCACTTCCTATGCAAAGGAATCTTGTACACAAAAGAATTCATGAAGAACAAAGTGACAAGCATAAGAGGATAAAACACGAGTAACTTCAAGATTCTCAACATAAAGAGGGGAAACTTAAAATTATTAAGATGCATATAACCATGTTTCCCTCTCTCATAATAACTTTCAGTAGCATCATTAATGAAATCCACAATATACCCATCACTTAAAACATTCTTATCATGGCTCATATGTATAGAAATATCATTAATTTTGGCATAAGAAGAGTTCTTCTCATTAATAGTAATTGGAGCAAGATTATTATCAAGAATTTGAACATGGTAAACAAGTTGCATATTAAGGGAATTGTTTTTGGTAATCCAATCATGAATATGACAAGTTTCATAAGGATAGTTATAACCTATATCATAGCATTCTTTATAATAATCATTAAAGGTCGGAGGCACAGTTTCATCATAAGAAATAGAATAGTTATCTTTCACAGTTGGTTTATTTGTGACCATACCATCATTGTTATTAGAAAGAGATGTATCAAACACATAATGATCAGTAGCAAAAGGATTTTCAAACACCTCTTCCCCAAGCTTAGAGCTTTCTATATCATTATGGGAGGAAGCATGGATAGCATCGACACTATGGCAATTATTATCATCATCATTTTCAGAATTAGTTTCCCAGAGATTTGCAATATCAAAAGTAGTGTGCTAATTCAAATCATGATCACTAATGTATGTAAAGGGCATAGGAAGATCATTGTATTCAGATTCATTATCATAATAATCATTAGGAGCAACATACTTACGGTTACCTAGCGTTATCTCATTCATGCGGGGATATGCTCCTTCTTCTTCTTCTTCTTCTTCTTCTTCTTCTTCTTCTTCTTCTTCTTCTTCGTTCCCTCCTTCTTCTTCTTCTTCTTCTTCTTCTCCTCCTTCTCCTCGTTCCTTTCTTTAGGAGGAAGAGGCTTGAAGGGTGGCTTGTCCGCATAACCTGATTTACTTTCAGAAACAATAGAAGAAACTTGGGAGGATTCCTCCTTTTCATTAATTAGTTCAAAACACACAGCGGTCCTATCATATTTTGGCAAGGTGTCATCTTCTGAAATATTTTGTATGTAAGTATTTGTATGTCCATTATCAATGCAATAAGAAAAACACCCATGCATGACATCATCAATATCAAGATCATTAATATCTAACAAAGAAATTTTCCTTGATAACTCTTCACACCACAAAAATAAAGTGAGTTCATCATGCTGATTAGGAGTAATTTCATCATCACAATACAAATTTGCAGCACTCATTGGGTTCAAATTATCATTTGTGGAGAATTGAAAATTAAAATGACCCACTTCATGGCAAACTTCACAAATAAAAGGATAGAGGGCACAAACTTTTTTACCAAGATCATCTAGAGCCCTAGCCCACTTTCTAGTTTTTTCATTAATATGATGGATACAATGTTCATCTTTGATTTGATTAATTCCACAAGGTCTATGCATTCCACAAAAATTAACATGCTTATAGGAAATAGCATTCTTAGGAGTTTGAGCATGCTTATTGCAATCATTAACAACAATTTCATCCTTCATGCAAGCCTCTTTAAAAGGTTCATGATACTTATCAAAATTCCTTTTAGGCAATTCAAAATGAGAAGCAAAGGCTTTATAAAGATTTGCAGCAACTTGAGAGTCAAGACCATAAGTAGCACTCATATCTCAAAATTTATCAGTATCCATAAAAGCTTCAATGCATTCATAATCATAATTTATACCTGACTCTTCACCTTTGTTGTTCTCCCATCCTTCAGCATTCTCCTCAATCCGATCAAGAAGCTCCCACCTAGCTTCAACCTCCTTGCTTGTGAAAGATCCCTCTGAACAGGCATCCAGATAGTCCTTGTGTTGTCCTGAAAGCCTCGCATAAAAATTGTTAACAATAACATTACGGGGGAGCTCATGAATGGGACATTTGAGCATTAGTGACTTCAATCTCCCCCATGCTTGAGAAATACTCTCTCCATCACGAGGATAAAAGTTATAAATATAATTCCTATCAATATGCACTTCATGAGGAGGAAAAAATTTAGAATAAAAGAGAGGTACAATTTCCTCCCAACCAAGAGAATGACTGATACGTCTCCGACATATCGATAATTTCTTATGTTCCATGCCATATTATTGATGATACCTACATATTTTATGCACACTTTATGTCATATTCGTGCATTTTCTGGAACTAACCTATTAACAAGATGCCGAAGTGCTAGTTGCTGTTTTCTCGCTGTTTTTGGTTTCGGAAATCCTAGTAACGAAATATTCTCGGAATTGGACGAAATCAAGTCCCAGGGGCCTATTTTGCCACGAACCTTCCAGAAGACCGAAGAGCATACAAAGTGGGGCCACGAGGTGGCGACACCACAAGGCGGCATGGCCAAGGGGGGGCCCGCGCCGCCCTATGGTGTGGGCCCCTCGTCAGCCCTCCGACTCTGCCCTTCCGCCTACTTAAAGCCTCCGTCGCGAAACCCCTGAGGCGAAAAACCACGATACGGAAAACCTTACTGAGACGCCGCCGCCGCCGATCCCATCTCGGGGGATTCTGGAGATCTCCTCCGGCACCCTGCCGGAGAGGGGATTCATCTCCCGGAGGACTCTACACCGCCATGGTCGCCTCCGGAGTGATGAGTGAGTAGTTCACCCCTGGACTATGGGTCCATAGCAGTAGCTAGATGGTTGTCTTCTCCTCATTGTGCTTCATTGTTGGATCTTGTGAGCTGCCTAACATGATCAAGATCATCTATCCGTAATACTCTATGTTGTGTTTGTCGGGATCCGATGGATAGAGAATACCATGTTATGTTAATTATCAAGTTATTGCATATGTGTTGTTTATGATCTTGCATGCTCTCCGTTATTAGTAGAGGCTCTGGCCAAGTTGATGCTAGTAACTCCAAGAGGGAGTATTTATGCTCGATAGTGGGTTCATGCTCGCATTGACACCTGGGACGAGTGACGAAAAGTTCTAAGGTTGTGTTGTCTTGTTGCCACTAGGGATAAAACATTGATGCTATGTCCGAGGATGTAGTTATTGATTACATTACGCACCATACTTAATGCAATTGTGCTGTTGCTTTGCAACTTAATACCGGAAGGGGTTCGGATGATAACCTTGAAGGTGGACTTTTTAGGCATAGATGCGGTTGGATGGCGGTCTATGTACTTTGTCGTAATGCCCAATTAAATCTCACTATACTTATCATGACATGTATGTGCATTGTTATGCCCTCTCTATTTGTCAATTGCCCGACCGTAATTTGTTCACCCAACATGCTTTTATCTTATGGGAGAGACACCTCTAGTGAACCGTGGACCCCGGTCCATTCTTTTAATATTGAAATACAAATCTGCTGCAATACTTGTTTCTACCGTTTTCTCTCGCAAACAATCATCTTCCACACAATTCGGTTAATCCTTTGTTACGAGCAAGCCGGTGAGATTAACAACCTCACTGTTTCGTTGGGGCAAAGTACTTTGGTTGTGTTGTGCGGGTTCCACGTTGGCGCCGGAATCTCTGGTGTTGCGCCGCACTACATCCCGCCGCCATCAACCTTCAACGTGCTTCTTGGCTCCTCCTGGTTCGATAAACCTTGGTTTCTTTCTGAGGGAAAACTTGCTGCTCTGCGCATCATACCTTCCTCTTGGGGTTGCCCAACGAACGTGTGAAATACACGCCATCAAGCATATTTTCTGGCGCCGTTGCCGGGGAGATCAAGACACGCTGCAAGGGGAGTCTCCACTTCTCAATCTCTTTACTTTGTTTTTGTCTTGCTTTATTTTATTTACTACTTTGTTTGCTACACTTATATCAAAACACAAAAAAATTAGTTGCTAGCTTTACTTTATTTACTATCTTGTTTGCTATATCGAAAACACAAAAAAATTAGTTTACTTGCATTTACTTTATCTAGTTTGCTTTATTTACTACTGCTAAAATGGCCACCCCTGAAAATACTAAGTTGTGTGACTTCACAACCACAAATAATAATGATTTCTTATGCACACCTATTGCTCCACCTGCTACTACATCGGAATTCTTTGAAATTAAACCTGCTTTACTGAATCTTGTTATGCGAGAGCAATTTTCTGGAGTTAGTTCTGATGATGCTGCTGCCCATCTCAATAATTTTGTTGAATTATGTGAAATGCAAAAGTATAAAGATGTAGATGGTGACATTATAAAATTAAAATTGTTTCCTTTCTCATTAAGAGGAAGAGCTAAAGATTGGTTGCTATCTCTCGCCTAAGAATAGTATTGATTCCTGGACTAAATGCAAGGATGCTTTTATTGGTAGATATTATCCCCCTGCTAAAATTATATCTTTGAGGAGTAGCATAATGAATTTTAAACAATTGGATAATGAACATGTTGCTCAAGCTTGGAAAGAATGAAATCTCTCGGTTAAAAATTGCCCAACCCATGGATCGACTACTTGGATGATCATCCAAACCTTCTATGCAGGACTAAATTTTTCTTCGCGGAATTTATTGGATTCAGCTGCTGGAGGTACCTTTATGTCCATCACTCTTGGTGAAGCAACAAAGCTCCTTGATAATATGATGGTTAATTACTCTGAATGGCACACGGAAAGAGCTCCACAAGGTAAGAAGGTAAATTCCGTTGAAGAATCCTCTTCCTTGAATGATAAGGTTGATGCTATTATGTCTATGCTTGCGAATTATAGGACTAATGTTGATCCTAATAATGTTCCATTAGCTTCATTGGTTGCCCAAGAAGAACATGTTGATGTAAACTTCATTAAAAATAATAATTTCAACAACAATGCTTATCGGAACAATTCTAGTAATAACTATAGGCCATATCCTTATAATCATGGTAACGGTTATGCTAATTCTTATGGGAATTCTTACAACAATAATAGGAATACACCCCCTGGACTTGAAGCTATGCTTAAAGAATTTATTAGTACACAAACTTCCTTTAACAAATCTGTTGAGGAAAAGCTCAATAAAATTGATATTCTTGCTTCTAGAGTTGATAGTCTTGCCTCTGATGTTGATCTTTTGAAATCGAAAGTTATGCCTAATAGGGATATTGAAAATAAAATTGTTACTACAGCAAATGTCATCCAAGTTAGAATTAATGAGAATATAAGATTAATGGCTGAACTGCGTGCTAGGTGGGATAGAGAAGAAAATGAAAAACTAGCTAAAGAGGAAAATGTAGCTAAAGTTTGTACTATTACCACCACTAGCAATGCTAATGATTCACATGTTGCTGCACCTCCTACTATCAATAATACAATAATTGGTGTTGGCAATGTTTCTACTCCTAGTGCAAAGCGCGCAAAATTACCTGAAACTGCTAAAACTGCTGAAACTGCTTGTGATAAAACTGCTGAAATTTTTTCCAACCTTGGGGATGATAATCCCATTGCTTTAAATTGTAATGATTTAGATTTTGATGATTGCCACATCTCTGAAGTTATAAAGTTCTTGCAAAAACTTGCTAAGAGTCACAATGCTAGCGCTGTAAACTTGGCTTTCACAAAACATATTACAAATGCTCTCATAAAAGCTAGAGAAGAGAAACTAAAACTTGAAACTTCTATTCCTAGAAAGCTAGAGGATGGTTGGGAGCCTATCATTAAAATGGGAGTCAAAGATTTTGATTGTAATGCTTTATGTGATCTTGGTGCAAGTATTTCTGTTATGCCTAAGAAAGTTTATGATATGCTTGACTTGCCACCATTGAAAAAGCTGTTATCTGGATGTTAATCTCGCTGATAATGCTAAAAAGAAACCTTTGGGGAGAGTTGATAATGTTCATATTATGTTTAACAATAACCTTGTCCCCGTTGATTTTGTTGTCTTGGATATTGAATGCAATGCATCTTTCCCCATTATATTGGGAAGACCTTTTCTTCGAACCGTTGGTGCTACTATTGATATGAAGGAAGGTAATATTAAATATTAATTTCCTCTCAAGAAAGGTATGGAACACTTCCCTAGAAAGAGAATGAAGTTACCTTATGATTCTATTATTAGAACAAACTATGATGTTGATGCTTCATCTTTTGATGTTACTTGAGTTACACTTTCTGCGCCTAGCTGAAAGGCGTTAAAGAAAAGCGCTTATGGGAGACAACCCATGTTTTTACTACAGTATTTTTGTTTTATATTTGAGTCTTGGAAGTTGTTTACTACTGTAGCAACCTCTCCTTATCTTAGTTTTGAGTTTTGTTGTGCCAAGTAAAGTCTTTGATAGTAAAGTAAGTACTAGATTTGGATTACTGCGCCAGTTCCAGATTTCTTTGCTGTCACGAATCTGGGTCTACCTCCCTGTAGGTAGCTCAGAAAATTAAGCCAATTTACGTGCATGATCCTCAGATATGTACGCAACTTTCATTCAGTTTGAGAATTTTCATTTGAGCAAGTCTGGTGGCCTAATAAAATCCATCTTTACGGACTGTTCTGTTTTGACAGATTCTGCCTTTTATTTCGCATTGCCTCTTTTGCTATGTTGGATGAATTTCTTTGATCCATTAATGTCCAGTAGCTTTATGCAATGTCCAGAAGTGTTAAGAATGATTGTGTCACCTCTGAACATGTGAATTTTTATTATGCACTAACCCTCTAATGAGTTGTTTCGAGTTTGGTGTGGAGGAAGTTTTCAAGGATCAAGAGAGGAGTATGATGCAATATGATCAAGGGAGTGAAAGCTCTAAGCTTGGGGATGCCCCGGTGGTTCACCCCTGCATATTCTAAGAAGACTCAAGCGTCTAAGCTTGGGGATGCCCAAGGCATCCCCTTCTTCATCGACAACATTATCGAGGTTCCCCCCTGAAACTATATTTTTATTCCGTCACATCTTATGTACTTTGCTTGGAGCGTCGGTTTGTTTTTGTTTTTGTTTTGTTTGAATAAAATGGATCCTAGCATTCACTTTATGGGAGAGAGACACGCTCTGCTGTAGCATATGGACAAGTATGTCCTTAGGCTCTACTCATAGTATTCATGGCGAAGGTTGAATCTTCTTCGTTAAATTGTTATATGGTTGGAATTGGAAAATACTACATGTAGTAACTCTAAAATGTCTTGGATAATTTGATACTTGGCAATTGTTGTGCTCATGTTTAAGCTCTTGCATCATATACTTTGCACCCATTAATGAAGAAACACTTAGAGCTTGCTAATTTGGTTTGCATATTTGGTTTCTCTAGAGTCTAGATAACATCTAGTATTGAGTTTTGAACAACAAGGAAGACGGTGTAGAGTCTTATAATGTTTACAATATGTCTTTTATGTGAGTTTTGCTGCACCGTTCATCCTTGTGTTTGTTTCAAATAACCTTGCTAGCCTAAACCTTGTATCGAGAGGGAATACTTCTCATGCATCCAAAATACTTGAGCCAACCACTATGCCATTTGTGTCCACCATACCTACCTACTACATGGTATTTCTCCGCCATTCAAAAGTAAATTGCTTGAGTGCTACCTTTAAAATTCCATCATTCACCTTTACAATATATAGCTCATGGGACAAATAGCTTAAAAACTATTGTGGTATTGAATATGTACTTATGCACTTTATCTCTTATTAAGTTGCTTGTTGTGCGATAACCATGCTTCTGGGGACGCCATCAACTATTCTTTGTTGAATATCATGTGAGTTGCTATGCATGTCCGTCTTGTCTGAAGTAAGAGAGATCTACCACCTTCATGGTGGGAGCATGCATATTGTTAGAGAAGAACATTGGGCCGCTAACTAAAGCCATGATTCATGGTGGAAGTTTCAGTTTTGAACATATATCCTCAATCTCATATGAGAATAATAATTGTTGCCACATGCTTATGCATTAAAGAGGAGTCCATTATCTGTTGTCCATGTTGTCCCGGTATGGATGTCTAAGTTGAGAATAATCAAAAGCGAGAAATCCAAAATGCGAGCTTTCTCCTTAGACCTTTGTACAGGGCGGCATGGAGGTACCCCATTGTGACACTTGGTTAAAACATGTGCATTGCAAAGATCCGGTAGTCCAAGCTAATTAGGACAAGGTGCGGGCACTATTAGTATACTATGCATGAGGCTTGCGACTTGTAAGATATAATTTACATAACTCATATGCTTTATTACTACCGTTGACAAAATTGTTTCATGTTTTCAAAATAAAAGCTCTAGCACAAATATAGCAATCGATAATTTCCTCTTTGAAGGACCATTCTTTTTACTTTTATGTTGAGTCAGTTCACCTATCTCTCTCCACCTCAAGAAGCAAACACTTGTGTGAACTGTGCATTGATTCCTACATACTTGCATATTGTACTTGTTATATTACTCTATGTTGAGAATTATCCATGAGATATACATGTTACAAGTTGAAAGCAACCGCTGAAACTTAATCTTCCTTTGTGTTGCTTCAATACCTTTACTTTGATTTATTGCTTTATGAGTTAACTCTTATGCAAGACTTATTGATGCTTGTCTTGAAGTACTATTCATGAAAAGTCTTTGCTTTATGATTCACCTGTTTATTCATGTCATTACCATTGTTTTGATCGCTGCATCCACTACATATGTTTACAAATAGTATGATCAAGGTTATGATGGCATGTCACTTCAGAAATTATCTTTGTTATCGTTTTACCGCTCGGGACGAGCGAGAACTAAGCTTGGGGATGCTTGATACGTCTCCGACGTATCGATAATTTCTTATGTTCCATGCCATATTATTGATGATACCTACATGTTTTATGCACACTTTATGTCATATTCGTGCATTTTCCGGAACTAACCTATTAACAAGATGCCGAAGTGCCGATTCTTGTTTTCTGCTGTTTTTGGTTTCAGAAATCCTAGTAACGAAATATTCTCGGAATTGGACGAAATCAAGTCCCGGGGGCCTATTTTGCCACGAACCTTCCGAGAAGACCAAAGAGCATACGAAGTGGGGCCACGAGGTGGCGACACCACAAGGCGGCGCGGCCAAGGGGGGGCCGCGCCGCCCTATGGTGTGGGCCCCTCGTCAGCCCTCCGACTCTGCCCTTCCGCCTACTTAAAGCCTCCGTCGCGAAGCCCCTAAGGCGAAAAACCACGATACGGAAAACCTTACTGAGACGCCACCGCCGCCGATCCCATCTCGGGGGATTCTGGAGATCTCCTCCGGCACCTGCCGGAGAGGGGATTCATCTCCCGGAGGACTCTACACCGCCATGGTCGCCTCCGGAGTGATGAGTGAGTAGTTCACCCCTGGACTATGGGTCCATAGCAGTAGCTAGATGGTTGTCTTCTCCTCATTGTGCTTCAGTGTTGGATCTTGTGAGCTGCCTAACATGATCAAGATCATCTATCTGTAATACTCTATGTTGTGTTTGTCGGGATCCGATGGATAGAGAATACCATGTTATGTTAATTATCAAGTTATTGCATATGTGTTGTTTATGATCTTGCATGCTCTCCGTTATTAGTAGAGGCTCTGGCCAAGTTGATGCTAGTAACTCCAAGAGGGAGTATTTATGCTCGATAGTGGGTTCATGCCTGCATTGACACCTGGGAAAGTGACAGAAAGTTCTAAGGTTGTGTTGTGCTGTTGCCACTAGGGATAAAACATTGATGCTATGTCCGAGGATGTAGTTATTGATTACATTACGCACCATACTTAATGCAATTGTCTGTTGCTTTGCAACTTAATACTGGAAGGGGTTCGGATGATAACCTGAAGGTGGACTTTTTAGGCATAGATGCGGTTGGATGGCGGTCTATGTACTTTGTCGTAATGCCCAATTAAATCTCACTATACTTATCATGACATGTATGTGCATTGTTATGCCCTCTCTATTTGTCAATTGCCCGACTGTAATTTGTTCACCCAACATGCTTTTATCTTATGGGAGAGACACCTCTAGTGAACTCGTGGACCCCGGTCCATTCTTTTAATACTGAAATACAAATCTGCTGCAATACTTGTTTCTACTCGTTTTCTCTGCAAACAATCATCTTCCACACAATTCGGTTAATCCTTTGTTACCGCAAGCCGGTGAGATTGACAACCTCACTGTTTCGTTGGGGCAAAGTACTTTGGTTGTGTTGTGAAGGTTCCACGTTGGCGCCGGAATCTCTGGTGTTGCGCCGCACTACATCCCGCCGCCATCAACCTTCAACGTGCTTCTTGGCTCCTCCTGGTTCGATAAACCTTGGTTTCTTTCTGATGGAAAACTTGCTGCTGTGCGCATCATACCTTCCTCTTGGGGTTGCCCAACGAACGTGTGAAATACACGCCATCAATGACTATTCTTCAACAATTTATACCAATGCGCCGCTTTACCAGACAGCGAAAAAGAGAATAGCTTCTTCCTTACTTCATCCATAGAGATACCTGCACACTTGAATAACCCGCATAATCCATGCAAAAACAGTAAATGATCTCCATGATGGACAGTTCCACCCCCTTCATAGAGGTTATCAATAACACGTTCAATAATTTTCATGGGTATCTTGAAAGGAGTACTTGCAGTAGGTGGATTTAAAATATCACAAGCATCATTAGAGTTTTCGCATATGGGAGATAAAGCATTATCAGAACAAATTTTCTCCCCTAAGGATGGGAAACTAAAAAGATCACAAAAACTAGCTTCCCCAAGCTTAGACTTATCCATAGCATTAGCGATGATTGCGTTCATACTAATAACATTGCTACTAGCATGCAATTGAGGCTCCATAGGTTCTTTAATTTTCGCATCACACAATTCATGTCTTAACTTAGGAAATAAATTAAAAAGCTCATAGTTGTATTCCATTATGCCTTACTAGTGTAAACAAGAAACAAAAAGATGCAATTGCGGGATCTAAAGGAAATAGCTTCGAGTACTTACAACGGCGAAAATAGCTTAGTAGCCGAGATCCGGAGTGTGAGTACCTTTTACCTTTCCTCTCCGAGCAACGGCGCCGGAAAATAGCTTGATGTCTACGGGAGCTTCTATTCTTGTAGACAGTGTTGGGCCTCCAAGAGCGAGAGGTTTGTAGAACAGCGAGCAAGTTTCCCTTAAGTGGATCACCCAAGGTTTATCGATCTCGGGGAGGAAGAGGTCAAAGATATCCCTCTCAAGCAACCCTGCAACCACAAAGCAAGAAGTCTCTTGTGTCCCCAACACACCTAATACACTTGTCGGATGTAAAGGTGCACTAGTTCGGCGAAGAGATAGTGAGATGCAAGTAATATGGATGAGTATAAGTGGTAATAGCAATCTGAATAAAATATGGCAGCGAGTAAACATGCAACAAAACAGTAAACAAACGGATATTCGATGCTTGGAAGCAAGGCCTAGGGATCCCGCTTTCACTAGTGGACACTCTCAACAATGATCACATAAAGAGAGAGATGAACCACATAGCTACAGCGGAGCCCTCAGCCCCGGGGGTGAATTACTCCCTCCTCATCATGGAGACAGCGATGGCGGTGAAGATGGCGGTGGAGACGGCGGTGGAGATGACTCCGGGGCAATTCCCCGTCCCGGCAGGTGCCGGAACGGAGACTTCGTCCCCCGAATTGGAGTTTCGCGATGTGGCGGCGCCCACGGAGTCTTTCCGGAGTTTCGTCAAGAGGTACTGCGTTTTTAGGTCGAAACGGCTTAAATAGGCGAAGAGGCGGCGCGAGAGGGGCGACAGGGTGGCCCCACACCGGGCCGGCGCGGCCGGGGTGTAGGCCGCGTGGCCCACATGTGTGGTGGCCCCCTGGCTCTCCTCCGACTCCCCTTCGGTGTTCTGGAGCCTCCCGGGAAAAATAGGATGTTTGGTCTTCGTTTCGTCGAATTCCGAGAATATTTCCCGAACAACCTTTCTGAAACCAAAAACAGCCGAAAACAGGAACTGGCACTGTGGCATCTTGTTAATAGGTTAGTTCCGGAAAACACATAAAATCATTATAAAGTGCGAGCAAAACATGTAGGTATTGTCATAAAACAAGCATGGATCATCAGAAATTATAGATACGTTGGAGACGTATCAATGCACAAATGCACATCAACCTTGAAAATATTATTCATCCAAGGGACTTGGCACATTTGGATACTCCTTTCACTAGGGAGGAAATTGATGATGTTATAAAAGAGTTTCCCACTGATAAAGCCCCGATGCTCGATGGTTTTAATGAAAAATTCATGAAGAGGTGTTGGCAAATTATTAAAGAGGACTTCTATAAACCGATAGATGATTTCTATAATGAGAAAATCAACCTCGGAAAGTATCAACACTCGCCTTTATCACTCTTATACCTAAGGTAGTAGACCCTGAGAATATGAATGATTTTAGACCAATATCCTTGGTTAGTCTTCCTCTCAAAATTATTACAAAGCTTATGGCTAATAGAATGCAGAAGGAGATTATTTCTTTAGTTCATCAGAACCAGTATGAATTTATTAAAGGGAGGAATATTCAGGATTGTCTTGGTTGGACTTTTGAGTATCTACATATATGTCATTTATCCAAGAGACCCATCATTATACTCAAAATTGACTTTGAGAAGGCTTTTGATAAGGTGGATTATAATGCAGTTATTAGCATGTTGAGAGCAAGAGGATTTGGACAAAAGTGGGTCAAACTTGTATCCAACATTTTACACTCAGCATCTACATCAGTATTGTTAAATGGGGTACCAGGGAAGAAAATAATCTGCAAAAGAGGTGTGAGACAGGGGGATCCCCTATCACCTATTTTATTTGTCAACACTACAGATTTGTTACAAAGTGCAATCAATGATGCATGGCAGAATGGAATTATTAATCTCCCACTGGCTGATGATTTTGGACAGAAATTTCCTATAGTTCAATATGCAGATGATACACTTATGATTATGCCAGCTGATAATAACCAACTCATCCACCTGAAGAATATTCTGCAAATATTCAGTGCATCCACTGGACTACATGTGAATTATCACAAGACTACCCTTGTGCCTATCAATATTGATAATGCAAGAGCTACTGAACTGGCAAATATATTTGGATGCAAGGTTGAGAGCTTGCCCTTTACATATTTGGGATTACCTCTTGGCACAACAAGGCCATCAGTATCTGACCTTATGCCTATGGTATCAAGAATTGATAAGAAGCTATCTGGAATTTCATCACTGATGTCTTATACTGGAAAGCTTACATTATTAAACTCAGTGATTCAATCTTTACCTATGTATGCAATGTGCTCATTTAAAGTACCAGTCACTATATTTGTTCACTTTGAAAAGAGTGGAAGACAATTTCTTTGGTCTGACAGAGAAAATAAAATTCCAGGAAAATGCTTAGCAAGCTGGGACATGATGTGCAAACCAAAAGATCAAGGAGGTCTAGGAATCTTGAATCTCAGAATACAGAATCAGGCCCTTCTCATGAAAAACCTACACAAATTATATAAGAATGCAGACATCCCTTGGGTCAAATTGATATGGCATGCTTATTATGAAAACAGAGGTACTCCACAAACAATCAGCACAAAGGCCTCCTTTTGGTGGAGAGACTGTTTGACTTTTCAGGATAAATACAAGGAGATGACAAATGTGGATAGAAATAATGGAAAATCAGTAATCCTATGGAAGGACAATTGGAATAGTGATATCAGGCAGGACATATATCCCCATCTACACTCATTTGCTAAGAATCAAAAGGTCACAATCCAAAAGGCAGTTGAAGTTACTAATGAAAATATATATGACATGTTCCATCTTCCCCTCAGCACTGTTGCTCATGAAGAACTACACAATTTGGAACATGAATTACTGGACTTAAGCATTACAGCAATGGATGATATTTGGTCTTTCAATTGGGGCAGTAATTTTTCTACAGCGAAGGTTTACAAGGAACTTATTGGCAATCACTCACCACCAGATTGCATCACTTCAATATGGAAAACTTGTAACATTCCTAGGCATAAATTCTTTGCCTAGCTCTTACTCAATGGTAGACTCAACACAAAGGAGATGATGAAGCACAAGCACTTTTATGTGGAGTTCTCTGATTGCATTTTATGTGAGACTTGTCCTGAGGAAACAAATATGCACTTATTCTTTGAATGTACTTTTAGTCAAAGCTTCTGGTGGGCTCTCGGTATAGAATGGAATGTTGATCTGGATCTCTATCAGATGATGAACGATGCCAAAAGAATGATGTCCTTGGATTTCTTTATGAAAATAATGATCATAGGATGTTGGGGTATTTGGGACCAACGGAATGATGCTATATTCAATGGGAATCCGCCAAATAATCAGAGATGTATTAGCAAATTTAGAGCCACTTTCACTCTAACTATGCATAGAGCTAAGCCTAGTCTTAAGGAAGGGATGCAATCATGGATTGACACCCTATGAACATGTAATAAGTGTTTCACCATTGTAAATATTCACCCCATTATTTAATAGAAAATGACACAGTAGGGAGCCTTTCCCTACTGTATTTGTGTCAAAAAAAAAAGCTTGGATTACAGATCAACTCATGATTATTTATAACAGACATGCCTTTACAAAACAGGTTATCCTTTTGATGGTAGATGATAGATACGAGGGGGAATCGCTGCTGTTCAGTTTGTCGATCTTGATGCTCCATCACTCCATGTTTTATCCGTGACAAAAAAAAACAGGGCCGAAGATATACATCCTTGCCATGAAGAACATGTCAATCACACAGTGCAGTCTAGATAGAAGGCAGCGAATTTCTCGCAGGGTTTTAACCGTTTATGTTGTGTTTTAAGGTCTATGCGGCTGTGTTTCCTCAAGTATCGTTCAGTTTTTGTCGACTGCAAGTGAATTGGACTAAATAAAATTTGGAGAAAGAAAATGAGTAAAACATGTAGGGGATTGAGTTTTTGTGTTTGTTTTTATTATGTGTCTACTCCATGATAACATTTAGAAGCTCCGAGATGCTCGGTGAAGAAACAAAGGTTTCCATGGTCTGATAATTTCCAGTTAAATTTGAGAAACACTAAGTTATACAAGAAAACGGAGAGTTCAAAATTCATGTTTGGGAAAGTTGTATAATGTCTAAACACAAATGTGTCTAGATACAAGTCAATTAATTTGGATCGAAGGGCGTAAAACTTTATTACCCATTCTACTAACATGCTAATCTAGCTATCAAAAAATATTTTGCTAATCTAAACTCGATGGAGACCTTGGATGTCTGTCTTCTCTTCTATAACCAGGTTCCAACACAGAGATGTTCACTTCCACCGTTTAGGGCATGTTCGGTACACAGGGATGAAAAACTCATAGACTAGAAACCATGTAGGAACATGAAATATCTGCATGCACAAAATTATAGGATGCCGATTCGGGGGTAAAATAGTATGAATCAGTGTTTCCAAGAACAATGGAGAAACACAAGAAACAGTACATATGAATTGTGCTTTCTAGATTTTTTTAATTCGGCTTCACATCGGGAGACCAAAGCATCTTGCCTCCGGCAACCGCGAAAACAAGAGATCATGTTAGAATTCTCGTGGGATGTTGTCACAAACAATAGGAAAAACTCTCTTTCCTAACGAATCGTTGTTGCAGTTTCCTATGCTTCAAATAGCTCCAAAGGAAATAATTGCACCATATAGGAAACCTCTAAAATTCCTATGTTATTCCTTCACTCCGAATGGAGGCTTAAATTGGTCTTCTTGGATTAGTGCAATACGACTCCTAGAAAACAGAGTGCTACTGAATAATTCATCAGATGCACAATTTGTGTAGAAAAAGTGCGGACCCGAGTCAAACTAAAATAAATACAATTTATACTTAATTTTTTTACATGTTATAAATTATTTTTGTATACCATTGTACTAACAAGTGTATTTTTATTATATTCCTAGCATAGTTTGTTATATGCTAATTTTAAAGTTATTTATTGCATAGTTGTAAATGTTTATGTTCAAATGATCTTGTGTTATACTGATATATTTTGAATTATATTTTATAAAAAAATTAATTAATTTTAGCAATTGCATAGACTAGATAATGTATATGTATTTATGGTATCAATCTGCTAGGCGGACGACCTAACATATACAGTACTATGTTAGTAGTGGTTTCTAGTATAAGGCTAATTTTCTAGTCTATTTGTTTGGAAACTTTGGCAGTCCATAATCTTATTAACTATTCAAGATATCTACCTTGGATCAATCGATCAACGGCGCTCTGTATGGCACATCATTGGCACGCCGGATTTGTCCAGAACCTTACATTCATCAGATCGAAACGACAAAGTTTTGTTCATAACTGTAATTTCTTATAACTGGTCTGGACGCTTTTTGGTTACACGGTCAGTGTCGGCCACCGAACGTGGATTAAGGGTACGTTTAGTTGGTGCCCAAAATTTGCCCTAGCAATTTTTTTACATCCTTGGCAATGTTTTGGTCGGTTGCTGAATTTTTGGTTGTCTTCGAAATCTTGCCAAATCCTTTTACGCTGCCTTTACAGATCTTGCCAACTTTTTGGGTAAACAGGGTCAAGAAAACACTGGCTAATATTTTAGCTAGCCAATGGTTACCAATGTTTTGGTAAGGCAAGCTATGGTATAAATCTCACTGGGTAGGCGTAGTAGCTCGAATAGAATCTCTCTGCAAACAAATAAAAATGTAAAGATTGCTCATCATTTCCTGATTTTGTTGTAGAATAATCTGTTACCAGGAAAATGTCAAAAAAGTGTGGCAGTGCGGCACCAATAATTTTCAACGAAAATAGAGTCAAATGGTATATAACTCCCAAAGGGTCAGGAAACGGCGTTGACTAGTGTTTGTCGTTGACCTTAGTCCTTAGGTTTACTCTTTTTTCCCAATAATACTCTAGTCTATTTCTTCAGAAAGTTTCGCAGGCCATAATCTGATTAAGTATTCCACTTATTGCCGAAAGTTTCAGTCTCCAGAGAGGATGCTTTTGGCCCCCCTCTTCCCTTTGAAATGGATGTTCCCCTTACTGAGAAACATACACAAAGGCAAGGAGTATAATTTGATAAGCACTGTACGTATGAAATTATTTGATAAGCTCTGTCAGACACAGACTTCCTAGTAAAGTGTGTTCACAGTCAAATCTATGTATGAGGATCTTATGAATGACCATACCCCTTTTTTGCGAAAGTATCTTTGGAAAGTTAAAGTTCCTTTAAAGATAAAAATATTTATGTGGTTCTTAAGCAATAAAGTTTTACTTACTAAAGATAATTTAGCCAGAAGAAGATGGAATGGTTGTACCAAATGTGTTTTTTGTGGTGAGCAGGAGACTATTGAGCATTTGTTCATCACTTGCCCTTTAGCTAGAATTCTCTGGCGTTCGATTAATTTTACTTTTGCCTTCCCACCTCCAACCAACATTACCAATATGTTTGGTAATTGGCTACATGGAGTTGATAGACAATAAAAGGCTTTCATCCGTATTGGGGTTTCTGCCTTATGTTGGTCTATCTGGAGGACAAGGAATGATATTATTTTTAACAAGAAACCTTCTTTTCACTTTTTGCAGGTTATCCATATGGTGTCACACTGGGTCCGAGTTGTGGGCTCTTCTGTCACCGGAGGGACAGCGGGATGCTATGGCTACTGGATGCACACGGCTCCAGATGGTCGCTCAGGATATCTTGTGTCAGGCTGGCTGGCGGCACAATAGACGGATACAATGATGTGTAGTCCGTTGGTTCTAGCCTTTTTTCGCTGGTTGATTCTTGTATCGGCTCTAGGCGATGCCTGACTTGTTTTAATTTTGTACTGTTACTCTATTAATAAAAGGCCGTGTGCATCATCACGATGCAGAAGCCGGGGTTTCACTCCCCATTTCGAAAAAAAAAGAAAGAAGTCTAGATAACCCCCCTAGGTATTAGGTTTGGTACACTAAACCCCCTCAAGTTTGGATTGGGGCACTTAACCCCCACAAGTATCAAATACCAGGCAAATTACCCCCTCCAGCCTCTAATGGCTGTTTTGATAGCTGTTTTGGTCCACGTATAAAAGTGGTTTTGGTCAAATTGTTCCGGTGTGTTATCGAACCGAGCAAATAACCCCTGGTGGCCTGGTCCGACTCCGGCCGAACCAACTCGCAGCCTCGGCCCAGCTCGCCGCACCTGCTGAGACCATCGCCCCGAGCCGCCGAACCTCTCCTCCACCGCTTTCCTCATCTCTCCCGACGACGGCCTGATGGTAGGCGTCTCAATTTGACGATCTCTGCACCGCAGCTGCCGAACTAGCTCTTGCCAAGGCGTGGCCTCACTCTCTCTGGCGATGGCGTGGGTTGGGGAGCTGCTGCGCGAGCGACGGGGTCAAGGCGAGGCCAGGACGTGGGGGACGGCGTGGCGCTGCTGCTAGCGCTGCACTGCACGCGGGGGACATGGTCAAGGTGAGGCCAGCAGCCAGCTTGGGCGAACGAAACGGGAACTGCCCGGCTGTGCACGCGGCGGATGAAAAAAGCAAGAGGCCTGCCTTGCACGAATTGTAGTAGTGATGTGAAGCAATTTGATGTTGCAGCTGCTTGCCGCTGATGCAGACCAAAGGAAAACAGTGGAGGCGCTGTCGGCCGGCTCTGCGCATCGAAGGATTGGGGAAAACTGCTGTTGCTGACGAAGTACAAACGAGGCGGTGCCACGGGTCAAAGGAGCGGTGGGAGGCGCGTTGGTCTGCTGCAGTGACGTGCGCGGAGGCAAGCACGGGCGCCGCACGGCCGTTGACTTGCCTTTTGCCGGCGGCGCATCATAGGCGAAGAGGTGGAGCCTGGGTGAGGCCATGAGGGTGCTCGGGCAACCGGAGAGAGAGCGAGTGTGGTGCTTGCTCGACGGCAGAGAGCAGGGACGCGACTGGCTGCAGCTGTACGGGCGGTGGGGGAAATCGCCATGGCCGCCCCAAAACCACTTTTCCACGTGGACCAAAACAGCTATCAGAGGCTGGAGGGGGTAATTTGACTGGTTTTTGATACTTGAGGGGGTTAAATGTCCCAATCCAAACTTGAGGGGGTCTAGCGTCCCAAGTTTAATACTTAGGGGGGTTATTTGGACTTCTTTCAAAAAAAAAAAGACTTCCTAGTAAAGTTTGATTGGAGTGGAGAGATAAACAAACAGCTGATATGAGGTGACCTGGCGGCCGTTTGACGAAGGACATGACGAGATCTTGGTGCCGCTTGCCGATTCTTTACTTGCGGGCAACGTGCGACTCATCGCCAGCCATCATCATGGATTCCTGCCCCTTCCGGAATCAAAGAAGCGTCGTCTTTTCCCTATCAGCGGCCAAGACCAGGAGAAAACAATGTCTACCTGGGATCGACCAACGGCGCTCTGTGATGACACGCATCGGATCGAAACGACAAGGTTTCCTTCGTACTTGTGATGTTTCACAGCTGGTCTGGTCGCTTTCTTGATCATTGCTTTGTGTCCTAATTAAACGATCAGTGCCGGCCACCGAAGCTCGAGCTAGACAGATACTTGATCCCAAGGTGGATTAAAATACGGGAGTGTGGTTGGAGGAGAACGTGAGGGGAGCTGGGGGATCACATGAACGATTGGACTGATTGGCCGCGATCAGTGATCCCGCCGCACCGTCAGGATGCGCGCAGGTCGCGCTCGCTTGCGCGCGAATCGCTCCCTCATGTGACGATCGCCGTGAATGTGTTAGATCCTGCTTGGAGGAGCTACGGCTGTGTAATCGTGTTAGCAGCTGATGGTGTATCATGTATGCCATTGGCAAGTTTGACAGCGGACACTCCTTAACAAAACGGATTATCCTTTTGATGGTAGAGGACAGATATGGGAACGGAAGTCGCTGGTCTTGACTTTTTCGATTTTGATGCTTCATCACTCCAGGTTTTATCCGCGGAATAGCAAAGCCGTCTGTCCTTCTGAGTCCTTGACATGAAGAGTGAAGAACAAAACAATCACACATAAAGGGTATTTTTTGAACCTGATACTGCGGAATCCAATTAAACTTATTCTCATACTAAGTTATATAGTTACTCGATCACTAAGTTAGACAAATTTCGGGAGGGAAAATTTTCTTAGACTTTTCATCTGAAACTTGTTATTATTGCCTAAGCTACACACTTTTAAATTTGGGTATGAAAAAAGCACGCACATACATATGGGCATCCTCTACATGCAAAAAATTTGTTTGAAATTTTTAGAGATATGGCAATACCAATTTTTCGGTCCCTCCTTTATCAGGATGAGCGTAACCCATGTTCCACAACGTATTATTCAGTGCAGTCTAAACAGACATTGTGTTCGACATTTGCTCAATAACACCATGTTTTTGGACATTTGTTTGATTTCAACTCCGTGGCCGGTGGGTAATGTATTGATGAAAGTTTATGGTGGAAAATCATCTTATGCACTCTTTGGGTTGGGGTTTTGCGTTGGTTTTTTTTCAGTGTCTACTCGTTCAAAACAGTCACAAGCTCCCTTGATGCACGGTGAAAAAAAAAGTTTATGTGGATTGATGATTTTTAAATAAAGATGAGAAACACTAAGCTGTAATTCCAATTTCCTTTGTCTAGAAAGACTGAGAACTCAAATCTCCTGTGTCGGCAAAAAGACCTTCTATAATGTTTAGCCACAATTTTTTTTACCACTAAGTTGTATACTATTTTCTTCAGCGTACAAGATTCAACATTTTTTTTAAAAAATAAACAAACTTCATATCAGAACAACAAATAAAAAAATCCTAACAATAGGTGGCTTACATGCCATTATCCAAGGCAAAGAACGTATACTTCGATTTGATGAATTTTGGATTTCTTTTTTGGAAAAATGAGTGGCCTTCGTAATGTGTTTACAATTGTTTGTGCCATGATCCATGGTGAAGGATCAGCATTGCTCAAGCTTCACACAAACCATTTCCCTAATTGTATGAAACCATTCAGAAATTTACCCTCATAATCGTGCTGATCTAGTTGTCAGAAAAATACAATCCTAATCTAAACTTGATTTTTTTATAAGGGGCGCCTTTCTTACTCAAAAAGTTTTAAGCATTACACCCAGCCTATGCATAACCAGGATGCACACAGCTGTTCAGAAGTCCAGGATCCATCGATATGCGATACAAAAAAAAGATAAAAGCCAACTAGTATGACACTCCGTTGGTTTCAATCCTCCGACTATGTAGCCACCCATGTTGGGAAATAAACTCTGTGGACGTGTTCTCCAATCGTGTAGACACCTTCATAAAGAGGTCGCGATCCTCCAGACGCTGAAGTGGCGACCATGAATGGAGCAAAACCGTACACTGTTAGATGATCTGCATAAGTGAAGAATTTTTATCATTAAAAACCTTGCCATTCCTACATAGCCAAAGCGACCATGCAACCGCAATCGCTCCCACTCTGATAACCGTTTTGTACCAAGAATCCACCCCATTAAGCCAATTGCCAAAAATGTTTGCAATGCTACGGGGAGGATATAAGGTAGAACCTATCTGAATGATTTACCATATAGATCTAGCAACTCGACAGTTGAAGAAAAAATGTTTTATTGTCTCTTCTTCGTGACAGAACACACATTTCGTACAACCTTACCAGTTGCGCTTTACAAGGTTATCTTTAGTAAGAATGACACCTCGACGAAGATACAATGCAAAGACCTTTGTTTTGAGAGGTATCTTCATCTTATTTATTATTTAAAACTGGTTGTGCAGATAGGCATAGTGCTTTGTACATGGAGCTAACCGAAAATATGCCATTTTTGGTGAGACTCCAACGGAATTCATCTGTCCCCTGAACCAGCTGGATAGAATCCAACCACTGAAGCAGTTCATTCCAGGAAGCTAGCCGAGGACCGACAAGGTCACGCTTGAACATCATAGAGGGGGGAGAAGATTTCATCACCTTCTGCAAAATATCCCCTTTGTGGCGAACAATACTGTACAAGACCGGATACTGTTCACGAAAAGTGGTTGTTCCCAACCAGCGATCCTCCCAGAACCGTATCTCAGCCCCATTCTAAATGGAGAAAGAACTAAATGAGAAAACGTGCTTCTTAGTTGCCATGATGCCGGCCCAAAAATGTGAATCTCCTGGTTTTGCAAAGAACCTGAGAGATCACCTTTGAGCCTATATACTTTTTCCGCAAGAGTTGTTGCCATACCCCATCCTCGGTTAACAACCTGGCTAGCCAATCGTTGTTACTGCATTAGCGCAATCATATTCAAATATGTTCGTGTTATACTCAGTTTCTTCAATATGGGCCCGGGGCAAACTAGAATAAATACAATGTGTACTGAACTTTTATACTTTTAAAAACTATTTTGTTATCGCATTGTACTAGCTGAGTTTATTTTTCATTATATTCTCGGCATAGTCAACCACATAGCTCATTGTAATGTTCTTTATTATGCAGTTGCAAAATGTCCAAATAAACTTGTGTCTTAATAAATTATAAACCGTATTTTATAGCCAAATTCCTTTTAGGATTAATTATAGGAATTTCTT
>NC_061508.1:237020177-237049501 GCF_022539505.1 Lolium rigidum | reverse complement strand
AACTTTCATTCAATTTGAGCATTTTCGTTTGAGCAAGTCTGGTGGCCTAATAAAATCCATCTTTACGGACTGTTCTGTTTTGACAGATTCTGCCTTTTATTTCGCATTGCCTCTTTTGCTATGTTGGATGAATTTCTTTGATCCACTAATGTCCAGTAGCATTATGCAATGTACAGAAGTGTTAAGAATGATTGTGTCACCTCTGAATATGTTAATTTTTATTGTGCACTAACCCTCTAATGAGTTGTTTCGAGTTTGGTGTGGAGGAAGTTTTCAAGGGTCAAGAAAGGAGAATGATATACTATGATCAAGAAGAGTGAAAGCTCTAAGCTTGGGGACGCCCGGTGGTTCATCCCTGCATATTTCAAGAAGACTCAAGCGTCTAAGCTTGGGGATGCCCAAGGCATCCCCTTCTTCATCGACAAATTATCGTGTTCCTTCTCTTGAAACTATATTTTTTATTCGGTCACATCTTATGTGCTTTACTTGGAGCGTCTGTATGCTTTTGTTTTTGTTTGTGTTTGAATAAATGCTTGTGTGGGAGAGAGACACGCTCCGCTGGTTCGTATGAACACATGTGTTCTTAGCTCATAATATTCATGGCGAAGGTTGAAACTGCTTCGTTAAATTATATGGTTGGAATTGGAAAATGCTACATGTAGAAATTGGTGTGATGTCTTGGGTAATGTGATACTTGGCAATTGTTGTGCTCATGTTTAAGCTCTTGCATCATATGCTTTGCACCCATTAATGAAGAAATACATAGAGCATGCTAAAATTTGGTTTGCATATTTGGTTTCTCTAAGGTCTAGATAATTTCTAGTATTGAGTTTGAACAACAAGGAAGACGGTGTAGAGTCTTATAATGTTTTCAATATGTCTTTTATGTGTGTTTTGCTGCACCGGTTCATCCTTGTGTTTGTTTCAAATAAGCCTTGCTAGCCTAACCATTGTATCGAGAGGGAATACTTCTCATGCATCCAAAATACTTGAGCCAACCACTATGCCATTTGTGTCCACCATACCTACCTATACTACATGGTATTTTCCCGCCATTCCAAAGTAAATTGCTTGAGTGCTACCTTTAAAATTCCATCATTCACCTTTGCAATATATAGCTCATGGGACAAATAGCTTAAAAACTATTGTGGTATTGAATATGTAATTATGCACTTTATCTCTTATTAAGTTGCTTGTTGTGCGATAACCATGTTCACCGGGGAACGCCATCAACTCATTGTTGAATTTCATGTGAGTTGCTATGCATGTTCGTCGTGTCGGAAGTAAGGGCGATCTACACTGAGTTGAATGGTTTGAGCATGCATATTGTGAGAGAAGAACATTGGGCCGCTAACTAAAGCCATGATCCATGGTGGAAGTTTCAGTTTTGGACAAACATCCTCAAATCTCTAATGAGAAAAATTAATTGTTGTCAAATGCTTAAAGCATTAAAAGAGGAGTCCATTATCTGTTGTCTATGTTGTCCCGGTATGGATGTCTAAGTTGAGAATAATCAAAAGCGAGAAATCCAAATGCGAGCTTTCTCCTTAGACCTTTGTACAGCGGCATAGAGGTACCCCTTTGTGATACTTGGTGAAAGCATATGTATTGCGGTGATAATCCAGGTAGTCCAAGCTAATTAGGACAAGGTGCGGGCACTATTGGTACACTATGCATGAGGCTTGCAACTTATAAGATATAATTTACATGATGCATATGCTTTATTACTACCGTTGACAAAATTGTTTCATGTTTTCAAAATAAAAGCTCTAGCACAAATATAGCAATCGATGCTTTTCCTCTATGGAGGACCATTCTTCTACTTTTATTGTTGAGTCAGTTCACCTATCTCTCTCCACCTCAAGAAGCAAACACTTGTGTGAACTGTGCATTGATTCCTACATACTTGCTTATTGCACTTATTATATTACTCTATGTTGACAATATCCATGAGATATACATGTTATAAGTTGAAAGCAACCGCTGAAACTTAATCTTCTTTTGTGTTGCTTCAATGCCTTTACTTTGAATTATTGCTTTATGAGTTAACTCTTATGCAAGACTTATTGATGCTTGTCTTGAAATGCTATTCATGAAAAGTCTTTGTTTTATGATTCACTTGTTTACTCATGTCATATATATTGTTTTGATCGCTGCATTCACTACATATGCTTTACAAATAGTATGATCAAGTTTATGATGGCATGTCACTCCAGAAATTATCTGTGTTATCGTTTTACCTGCTCGGGACGAGCAGAACTAAGCTTGGGGATGCTGATACGTCTCCGACGTATCGATAATTTCTTGTGTTCCATGCCACATTATTGATGTTATCTACATGTTTTATGCACACTTTATATCATATTCGTGCATTTTCACGGAACTAACCTATTAACAAGATGCCGAAGTGCCGATTCTTTGTTTCTCGCTGTTTTTGGTTTCAGAAATCCTAGTAAAGAAATATTCTCGGAATTGGACGAAATAAAAGCCCGGAGGCCTATTTTCTCACGAAGCTTCCAGAAGTCCGAAGGAGAGACGAAGAGGGGCCACAGGGTGGCCAAACCCTAGGGCGGCGCGGCCCCCCCCTTGGCCGCGCCGGCCTGTGGTGTGGGCCCCCCGTGCCGCCTCTTGACTTGCCCTTCCGCCTACAAATAGCCTCCGTGACGAAACTCCAGAAAAGTTACTGTGGCGCCGCCGCCATCGCGAAACTCCAATTCGGGGGACAGAAGTCTCTGTTCCGGCACCCTGCCGGACGGGGAATTGCCCCCGGAGCCATCTCCACCGCCGTCTTCACCGCCATCTTCACCGCCATCGCTGCCCCCATGATGAGGAGGGAGTAATTCACCCCTGAGGGCTGAGGGCTTCGCTGTAGCTATGTGGTTCATCTCTCTCCCATGTACCTCAATACAATAATCTCATGAGCTGCTTTACATGATTGAGATTCATATGAGTTTGTATCACTACTATCTATGTGCTACTCTAGTGATGTGTTATTAAAGTAGTTTATTCCTCCCTGCATGTGTGCAAAGGTGACGATGCGTGCACCGTGTTAGTACTTGGTTTATGCTATGATCATGATCTCTTGTAGATTATGGAGTTAACTATTGCTATGATAATATTGATGTGATCTATTCCTCCTACATATGCATGAAGGTTACAGGTGTGCATGCTATGCTAGTACTTGGTTTAGTAGCGTTGATCTATCTTACACTAAAGGTTACTTAAACATGAGCATTATTGTGGAGCTTGTTAACTCCGGCATTGAGGGTTCGTGTAATCCTACGCAATGTGTTCATCATCCAACAAAAGTGTAGAGTATGCATTTATCTATTCTGTTATGTGATCAATGTTGAGAGTGTCCACTAGTGAAAGTGTAATCCCTAGGCCTTGTTCCTAAATACTGTTCTGAGTTACTACTTGCTTGTTTACTACTTGCTGCGTTACTACTGCTGAGTTACTACTTGCTTGTTTACTGTTTCTATTGCGTTACTACTGCTGCAATACCACCACCATCAACTACACGCCAAGCACTTTTACGGCACCGTTGCTACTGCTCATACTTATTCATACCACCTGTATTTCACTATCTCTTCGCCGAACTAGTGCACCTATTAGGTGTGTTGGGGACACAAGAGACTTCTTGCTTTGTGGTTGCGGGGTTGCATGAGAGGGATATCTTTGACCTCTTCCTCCCCGAGTTCGATAAACCTTGGGTATCCACTTAAGGGAAACTTGCTCGCTGTTCTACAAACCTCCGCTCTTGGAGGCCCAACACCTGTCTACAAGAATAGAAGCTCCCGTAGACATCGGGCATATGGATCAACGATAGGATTTGTCCATCCCGATGACGGATAGATATACTCCGGGCCCTCTCGGTGGAATGTCGTCTAATGTCTTGCAAGCATATGAATAAGTTCATAAGAGACCACATACCACGGTACGAGTAAAGAGTACTTGTCGTGAGACGAGGATGAACAAGGTATAGAGTGATACCGAAGATCAAACCTCGGACAAGTAAAATATCGCGTGACAAAGGGAATTGGTATCGTATGTGAATGGTTCATTCGATCACTAAAGTCATCGTTGAATATGTGGGAGCCATTATGGATCTCCGGATCCCGCTATTGGTTATTGGTCGGAGTGAGTACTCAACCATGTCCGCATAGTTCACGAACCGTAGGGTGACACACTTAAAGTTGGATGTTGAAATGGTAGAACTTGAATATGGAATGGAGTTCGAATATTTGTTCGGAGTCCCGGATGAGATCCCGGACATCACGAGGAGTTCCGGAATGGTCCGGAGAATAAGATTCATATATAGGAAGTCATATTCCAAGTTTGGAAATGATCCGGTGCATTTATGGCAGGTTCTAGAAGGTTCTAGAAAAGTCCGGAAGAAATCACCATGGAAAGTAGAGTCCCGGAGGGACTCCACCTTGCATGACCAGCCAACCCTAAAGGGGAGGAGTCCAAGGTGGACTCCCCTAGGGTGGCCGGCCAACTAGGGATGGCAACGGGGACCGTTTACCCGAAACCCGACGGGGTTTTCCTCTATTAGGGGCCGGGTGTGGTATCTAATTTATCCCCATGGGGGTATTAACGGCAAGACATGCTCCCCGATGGGGAAAGCGGGGCGGGGGGCGTTCTAGCAGTCCCCATACCCGAACCCCGCGGAGCCCCGCATGTATCGGTAATATCCCACAAATTTAGCTTATCCTGCTTAATTTCAGCTAACATGTATTTACGCACGTCACTAATGCTTGCTTACCTTCTGGTAATCACGTGATTCGGTGGTGTCATCGTGTGAACTATGTGAGTCAAACATAAGTACTCGTTATGTCTTATGTGTGTCAGTGTGTGGTTGTGTGACTCTGCAGTCTGCACGTATTAAGTTATTTTTAAGCTTGAATTTCTGAGATATTTTCATGATTTGTCTAATGTTTGTGATGGGGGTGGGGAATCCGTGGGTCTGCTATATCCGGTGGGTGATGGGGACGGGGAAAAATAGTCCCCAAGGTGGGGAATGGGGATGGGGATGGGGGAATTTCACAAACGCGAGGACGGGGAAGAAAAGGCAATCCCCGCGTGGGGGCAGACCCGTTGCCATTCCTACGGCCAACCCACCTCAAGGAAAGGTGGGAGTCCCACCTTGGGTAGGACTCCCTCCTTGAGTAGGTTTCCCACATATGGGAGGTTTTAGTGTTGGGGTCTTATTCGAAGACTTGGACTAGAACTCTTGGTGCTTCCACCTATATAATGAGGGGCATAGGAGAGGGGCTGACCACTTCAAGCCTCAGCCTTGGCCGCACCCCTTAGAGGGCCGGCGCCCAACCCCCTCTCTCCCCAAGCCCTAGCGGTCTCTCTCCTCCACCACATCCCGCACGCTTAAGCGAAGCTCCGCCGGATTTCTCCACCACCACCGACACCACGCCGTCGTGCTGTCGGATTCAAGAGGAGCTACTACTTCCGCTGCCCGCCGGAACGGGGAGGTGGACGTCGTCTTCATCAACAACCGAACGTGTGACCGAGTACGGAGGTGCTGCCCGTTCGTGGCGCCGGAACCGATCGTGATCAAGATCTTCTACGCGCTTTTGCAAGCGGCAAGTGAACGTCTACCGCAGCAACAAGAGCCTCATCTTGTAGGCTTTGGAATCTCTTCAAGGGTGAGACTCGATACCCCCTCGTTGCTACCGTCTTCTAGATTGCATCTTGGCTTCGATTGCGTGTTCGCGGTAGAAATTTTTTGTTTTCTATGCAACGTTATCCTACACTTCGGGTAACTTTAGCTGCTTCTCCTTGAGTAAGAGGTCGAAAATTTGCTCAGCTTTGGTCACGTCGAAGTCAAACCCTTTTGGCGGACCTTGTGGCTTAACCCATTTACAGGACACGGGGCTTGCCCCCCGAGTCCATTCAGTCACTGCTACCTCTTGATCTCCCGCAACACCTTCATCTTCATCTGCCTCTACCAAGACCACCGCACGCTTTAATTTATCCTGGTAAACATCTGGGTGGCGCTGTTCATATGCTGATAGCTTCTGCACCATGTGCGCCAGCGAAGGGTAGTCTGCTTGGGAGGCCACGTCCTTGATCGATGATGAGAGACCCACCACCGCCAACTCGACTGCTTCTTTTTCAGTCACATGAACCGAATAGCATCGGTTCCTAACGGTCCTGAAGCGCCGGGACGTATTCCGACACTTGTTTCCCGCGCTTCGTCGTACTTGTGCTAGATCGGCAATGCCAGCCTCGGAAGCCTCCGAGTGATACCGCACGTGGAACTCGCTCTTCCAATTGCTTCCAAGTCCGGATTGAGTCCGGTGGCAGCGATGTGTACCACCCGAAAGCCGATCCTGTGAGGGACCGTGCGAAGAACCTCACGCGCAGCTCGTCCGATGCTGAGATCGTGCCCGACTGTGCCAAATATCGGCTCACATGCTCGATGGAGCTGGAACCATCCGATCCATTAAACTTGGTGAAATCGGGGAGCCGATATTTGGGTGGTAGCGGGATCAACTCGTACTCGTTGGGGTACGGCTTGGAATAGCCGATTGTCCTCCTTTTCGGCATCATGCCGAACCGGTCTTTCGAGATTGTACGAGATCTGATCCGCGGTGATGGGCTGCGAGCGTCGAACTCCGAAGATTCGCCGGGGTGGCATACTTAGCCAGCCATGCTTGCTTTTCCAGCTGCGAGCCAACTGCAGGAGCTGAGCTGCGGAGGTTTGTCGGAGTGGCATACTTAGCTAGCCACGTCCGCTTCTCAAGATCCGTTCCCGAAGTTCCTCCTGCCGTTCGGAAGTCCCTGTCGTTGCGGCCTGGTTCGAGAGCGCCCGATTCATTGCAGTCTGGCACGTATGCGCACGTGTATCCATGAGGGATCTCCTTAGGCGCCTTATGCAAGAATTGGTAGTCACTAGAGTCACCACCGATCTTGTAGACGACGTATGCCGATGAACTCGGCACTTCTGGTGCTGCCAACGCGAACGACAGCGGTGGACGGGACTGGAGTGGCATCTCTCCTTGGTGAGTCCCCAGAGCTGGTCCCGACGGAGAATACCGATGGCTCATGATTTCCTGGATCACGCGCAGAGCGACACGCTCCAAAGTGTTCACCGAGCTCTCGGGAATGGTGGTGCAGCGAATGAGCCACCATGAAGTTAATCTCCTGACGCGGCGACCTGGTGCGTTCTTCGACGGGGTGGACAGGTCCACTCCATCGAGCGCGCCTTCAGGTGAGAACCCTTTCCACCGATGCCATGTGAGCGGGTTCGTGAAAAGAGCCGATGAGGTCGGCTTCGAGGACCGCTTTGATCTCGTCATGCTTCTTCTTGAGCTCGTCGGTCGGATCCTCGTACTTGGCCGGGTGCCTTCCGCCATCTCAGATGTAGATGGCGATGCGGTTGATGTCGAAGATCGTCCCACTGGGCGTGCCAGAATGTGTTGCGGTCAGAAACCCACGGGCGAGCAGCGACGGGCAACACAGTAGAGCCGGGAGGCTCCCAGGACTGCGGCTGGCCCTGGTCCCTCCGAGCGACGGCCCGCAAAGCCTCGGCACGCACGTCCGATGCTGATGCAAGGGCGTGCCACCTGACCTATACCCGGTCAGGAAGGTGTTGGATGTGCCTCGTTTAGTTTCCTGCATGGCATACACGTAAACATTAAATACGAGCCTCGATCGGCTCTCGGGTTGTCTCGTGAATCGGCTCAAGGAGCCGATCCACCCATGATGCATACGAGGTGTACGATCGGATGGTGGTCCTGCTTGATCAAAATAAAGCTAAAACGACCTACTACGATTTAGGGTTTTCACCGCATAATCGGAACATCCTACTCGTGATTGAGCACGGCGGCCACGCACGGTGATCGTAAACCGACCCTAGACAAGGCCTAAAAACCAACACGAAGTTGATCCTCGGAACATCCTGTCTAGGGCTAGCAAACTGCACCCTACGCGCCACTGGATCCTTCAACCCGTTTGTAAGGCCCAACCATGCAGATATTAAACTAATCCTTGAAGAACAAGGAGCAATCATAACGGATCGGATCTACTAAACAATGATCAAGCGGGGTGCCGCCCTTACACCCAAGATAGGTGTAAGGGCGGCTAGATGTCTAAGGGTCGCACGACGATAGCATATGATACGATGAACAATGCTAACCCTAAAACATCTATGATAACTACGTTGCTTGCCATCAAAAAGGCTTCAGCACGAGCAACGTATGAACAGCGAATAAACGTGTACTGCCTAGATCGCAAGATGCGATCTAGGCAGCATGATGCTTACCCGGAAGAAACCCTTGAGACAAGGGAGTTGGCGATGCGCCTAGATTGGTTTGTGGTGAACGTGGTTGTTGTCTATTTCATAAACCCTAGATACATATTTATAGTCCGTAGACTTTCTAACGTGGGAATAATCCCAACCGGGCACGAGCCCAAACTCTGTCTAATCGACACGTATCCTACTATATTACAGATACACGGGCAAACTAGCCCAAACTTTGCATATAAGGCCGATTCATGTATTTCTTCTATGTATATTCTTCAAGCCCATCGCGGCCCACCTCTGATCCGGTCAAATTCTGGTGATAACAGCATCCCCAAGCTTAGAGCTTTCACTCTCCTTGATCATATTGCATCATTCTCCTCTCTTGATCCTTGAAAACTTCCTCCACACCAATCTCGAAACAACTCATTAGAGGGTTAGTGTACAATAAAAATTAACATGTTCAGAGGTGACACAATCATTCTTAACACTTCTGGACATTGCATAAAGCTACTTGGACATTAATGGATCAAAGAAATTCATCCAATATAGCAAAAGAGGCAATGCGAAATAAAAGGCAGAATCTGTCAAAACAGAACGATCCGTAAAGATGGATTTTATTGTGGCACCAGACTTGCTCAAATGAAAATGCCCAAATTTAATGAAAGTTGCGTACATATCCGAGGATCACGCACGTAAATTGGCATATTTTTCTGAGCTACCTACAGAGAGGCAGGTCGAAATTCGTGACAGCAAAGAAATCTGTAACTGCGCAGTAATCCAAATCTAGTATTCACTTTACTATCAAAGACTTTACTTGGCACAACAAAACACAAAACTAAGATAAGGAGAGGTTGCTACAGTAGTAAACAACTTCCAAGACTCAAATATAAAACAAAAATACTGTAGTAAAAACATGGGTTGTCTCCCATAAGCGCTTTTCTTTAACGCCTTTCAGCTAGGCGCAGAAAGTGTGTATCAAGAATTATCAAGAGACGAAGTATCAACATCATAACTAGAGGTGTTGGGAGTTTTCTCAACCATGCATAGTATATTGGATACATAAGTTTCAGCGGCTCCTTTTTCATTAGTCTTGGGCTTGCTACTCTCATCAAACAAATTTTCAGGAACAAGCCAAGCATAGTTATTTTCTAGCGCTTCATTCATTGCTATGAGCTTACATGGTATTGGTGCTTTGATCTCCCCACCATCATTAATATTATTAGTGCACCTTACTCTCTCCATGTCCATATTTTCAAGGATACTAACAAAATTGGTATAAGAACCAAGCATCTTATATTTAATAAAGACCTTTCTAGCCTCTCTCGCTATACTACCAAATTCTCTAAGAAGGGTTTCCAAAACAAAATCTTTCCTTTCCCCTTCTTCCATATCACCGAGTGTAAGAAACATGTGTTGGATTATAGGTTGAGATTAACAAATCTAGCTTCTAGCGCGTGTACTAAAGAAGCAACAGCAATTTCATAAGTAGGAGCAAGTTCTACCAAGTGTCTATCTTCAAAATCTTCAGCCGTACTAATATGAGTGAAAAAATTTCTATGTTATCTTTCCCGAGGATAGACCCTCGGCCTACCGGTACATCTTTAAGAATAAACTTAGGAGGAAACATGATGAAGCAAGTAAAGTAAATGCAAGTAACTAATTTTTTTGTGTTTTTAATATAGAGTGCAAGACAGTAAATAAAGTAAAGCTAGCAACTAATTTTTGTGTGTTTTGATATAAGTGCAGCAAACAAAGTAGTAAATAAAATAAAGCAAGACAAAAACAAAGTAAAGAAATTGGATTGTGGAGACTCCCCTTGCAGCGTGTCTTGATCTCCCCGGCAACGGCGCCAGAAAATATGCTTGATGGCGTGTAACTCACACGTTCGTTGGGAACCCCAAGAGGAAGATATGATGCGCACAGCAGCAAGTTTTCCCTCAGAAAGAAACCAAGGTTTATCGAACCAGGAGGTGCCAAGAAGCACGTTGAAGGTTGATGGCGGCGGGATGTAGTGCGGCGCAACACCGTAGATTCCGGCGCCAACGTGGAACCTGCACAACACAACCAAAGTACTTTGCCCCAACGAAACAGCGAGGTTGTCAATCTCACCGGCTTGCTGTAACAAAGGATTATGTGTATAGTGTGGATGATGATTGTTTTCAAGAAAAGTAAAGAACAATAGCAGCAGATTTGTATTTCAGATGTAAAGAATGGACCGGGGTCCACAGTTCACTAGTGGTGTCTCTCCCATAAGATAGCATGTTGGGTGAACAAATTACAGTCGGGCAATTGACAAATAGAGAGGGTATAACAATGCACATACATGACATGATGAATATTGTGAGATTTAATTGGGCATTACGACAAAGTACATAGACCGCTATCCAGCATGCATCTATGCCTAAAAAGTCCACCTTCAGAGTTATCATCCGAACCCCTTCCAGTATTAAGTTGCAAAACAACGAGACAATTGCATTAAGTATGGTGCGTAGTGTAATCAATAACTACATCCTTGGACATAGCATCAATGTTTTATCCCTAGTGGAAACAAGACATCCACAACCTTAGAACTTTCTCATCATCGTCCTGCATTTAATGGAGGCATGAACCCACTATCGAGCATAAATACTCCCTCTTGGAGTTAAGACCAAAAACTTGGCCAGAGCCTCTACTAATATCGGAGAGCATGCAAGATCATAAACAACACATAGGTAATAGATTGATAATCAACATAACATAGTATTCTCTATCCATCGGATCCCGACAAACACAACATATAGAATTACGGATAGATGATCTTGATCATGTTAGGCAGCTCACAAGATCCGACAATGAAGCACATGAGGAGAAGACAACCATCTAGCTACTGCTATGGACCCATAGTCCAGGGGTGAACTACTCACTCATCACTTAGGAGGCGACCATGGCGGTGAAGAGTCCTCCGGGAGATGATTCCCCTCTCCGGCAGGGTGCCGGAGGTGATCTCCAGAATCCCCCGAGATGGGATTTGCGGCGGCGACGTCTCAGTAAGGTTTTCCGTATCGTGGCTCTCGGTACTGGGGGTTTCGCGAGGAAGGCTTTAATTAGGCGGAAGGGCGGAGTCGGAGGGGTCACGGGGGCCCCACACAGCAGGGCCGTGCGGGCCCCTCCTGGGCCGCGCCACCCTAGTGTGGCGGCGCCCCGTGGCCCCACTTCGTCTTCTCTTCAGTATTCTGGAAGCTTCGTGGCAAAATAGGACCCTGGGCGTTGATTTCGTCCAATTCCGAGAATATTTCCTTTGTAGGATTTCTGAAACCAAAAACAGCAGTAAAACAAGCAATCGGCTCTTCGGCATCTTGTTAATAGGTTAGTGCCGGAAAATGCATAAATACGACATATAATGTGTATAAAACATGTAGATATCATCAATAATGTGGCATGGAACATAAGAAATTATCGATACGTCGGAGACGTATCAACGGCTCCGGCTCCGTTGCAGGAGGAGAAGGGCTTGGCCTGGCGGACCAGCCACTCGATGGTCTGGCCGTTGGACCTGTGGCCGAGCTCGCGGGTGAGCTGGAAGACACGCGCCGCGCAGATGATGGGCATCCTGATGCACCACCCACGCCCGTCCACCTTGCTGTGCTGGTCCTTGGAGGGGGCCTTGCGCACCGCCAGCGCCGTCATGCCATTGCCGTTCGCTGTGGTGGACAGCGGCATGTCCGTCCGCTGCGTCTCTTTTTGTGACATTTTAAATTTTTATCCATATGTATTGCCTAGTCAGCACTTACATGTGGATCTAGTCTGTCAGTTTTGCTGTTAAACTGTGATCAATCGAAATTTTGTGCAATCTGTAACAATCTGCCTCATGAGTGATATTTATATAAAAAAATTACCAATAATGGTATGAAGCTGTGATCGTTGCCCCAAATGCAGTACTATAGTTTTATGTAATTTACTCTACAAGGATAGGTAAGCAGGTTGCCGCCGAACAAAGACATCGTCAATAGAATTTCACTAGCTCGGTGAGTGTGACTACCTTGAGTTTAAGGACACGTGTGTGTGCATGCTGTTAGACAATGTAGTTTGTATACGATACGTTGTCAAAGTAGTTTCTGTAACAAACTCTGTAAACCGACCTTGTGTCCTCATATAAATAGATCATCACCCCTATCTCGGAAATCATCCGAGTAGGACTTCTTTCCCACCTGATCATACGTCTTACATGGTATCAGGCCGGCCTCTTCGCCGACAAAACTGATTGCCTCCAAACCCTAGATCAAACCGTCCGCCGCCGCCGCCGTTCCAAGCTCTGATGGCGTCTTCTTCCAGCGCCCCGATGATCCACCTTGGCAACCCGCCAACTGACAAGTTGACGCGGGCCAACTTCCCTGGATGGCGTGCCCAGGTCCTACCAGCGATCCGCGGAGCTCGCCAGCTCGGTCTCCTTGACGGCACCGACGCGGGTCCCCCTGAGACGTTGCTGGTCTCCCCGGCGGACGATGCCACCGACAAGACACCGAAGACGGTGCCCAACCCAGCCTATGATGCTTGGATCTGTCGGGATCAAACAGTTCTCAGTTACCTCCTCCAATCGCTCTCCTCTGAGGTTTTGCCTCATGTACATCGGATTGAGCACGCCGCCGGAGTATGGCAGGCCCTTGAGGAGATGTTCGCCTCACAATGCGAAGCCAAGGTCACGAACCTCCGCATCGCTCTGGCCAACACGAAGAAGCTCAACATGCCCACATCGGCATACCTCACCAAGATGCAGGGTATAGTCGATGAACTTGCCGCTGCTGGCTGCACGGTCTCCACCAGAGAGCACGTCTCCTTCATCCTCGCAGGCCTTGGATCCCCCTACAACGCGCTTGTGGCTGCTCTTGGCGTTGTCACGACGCCCATTACCCTAAGCCACCTCTATGCGCAGCTGAACGCCTACGAGCAGCGCCAGGAGCTCCTCAACGGCTCCACCGACACCGACTTCGACACCTCTGCTAACCTCGCCAATCGCCAGCGCCGGGGCCGCTTCTCTCGCCAACGCGATCGCGGTGATCGCGGTGACCGCGGTGACCGTGGGGATCGTCGTGATGATCGGCGCCAGGACCGTCGTGACGATCGCGGCACTGCTCAAGGCCGTGGCGGTGGCCGTGCTCCTCCAGGAGGGGGGCGTTGTCGTGGACGAGGACGCCGCCGTACTACACCTTGGGTCGACGTCATCTGTCAGATATGCAACAAGGAGGGCCACCCGGCCAAGGCTTGCTGGTGGCGGTTCGAAGATGATGATGATGACTCGGCTGATGACAAGGAGGCTCATGCTGCCTCCTACGGGGTGGACACTAACTGGTACTCCGATACTGGTGCAACAAATCACATCACCAGCGAGCTCCAAAACCTGACAGTTCGGGACAAGTATCAAGGACATGATCGTGTGAACACGGCTAGTGGTCAAGGTATGGAAATTTCCCATGTTGGTCATTCTTTAGTTCGCACTCCTACTCAGAATTTTCATCTTCGAAATATACTTCATGTCCCACATGCCTCCAAAAATTTACTATATGTTCATCGCTTCACATATGATAACGGTGTCTTCATAGAATTTCACCCCTTCTTTTTCTTGATCAAGGATCAGGTCACACGGCGCATCATACATAGAGGGAGGTGTGTTGGAGGACTTTATCCACTCATATCATCCTTGGTGTCCTCCAATCAATCTCAGAAGCATGCCTTTGCCGTCTCCAAGCCCTCATACTCAAAGTGGCACAGTCGCCTTGGTCATCCATCTTTAGCTATAGTTACAAGAATTATTAGCAAGAATAAATTACCTTTTGTTAGGGAGTCTACTATTGAGTCGGTTTGTGACTCATGTCAACGAGCCAAGAGTCATCAACTTCCATATCCTGTGTCCTCCATTGTATCTACTGCACCTCTACAATTAGTTTTCTCTGATGTATGGGGTCCCGCTCCCACCTCTGTTGGACGTCATGATTACTATGTTAGCTTTATTGATGATTATAGCAAGTTTACTTGGATATATTTGCTTAAGAAAAAATCTGATGCCTTTGCTGCTTTTGTGAATTTCCAAAAACTCATTGAACGCAAACTTGATAGAAAAATTCTTGCCGTTCAATCTCGATTGGGGGGGGGTGAATATGAAAAACTTAATTCCCTCTTTCAATCTCGGGGTATCTCTCATCATGTTTCATGTCCTCATGCCCATCAACAAAATGGTTCTCGCCGAAAGAAAACATCGACACATCGTTGAAGTAGGTCTAGCCCTTCTTGCCAATGCTCACATGCCCTTAAAATTTTGGGACGAAGCTTTTCTCACAGCCACATATCTCATAAACATGCTTCCTAGCAAAACTATTAATTATGACACCCCTGTCCAGCGTCTTCTTGGCACTAAACCTGAGTATGGGTCTCTACGTGTGTTTGGCTGTGCATGTTGGCCTAATTTACGTCCATACAACAAGCGCAAACTTGCTTTCCGATCTACACAGTGTGTGTTTTTGGGCTATAGTCCACGTCACAAAGGTGTCAAGTGCCTTGAAGTTTCCTCGGGTCGTGTCTATATCTCTCGAGATGTGGTCTTTGATGAGGCTGTTTTCCCTTTCCAAGCCTTGCATCCAAATGCAGGTGCTCTTCTTCGGCAAGAAATCCTACTTCTAGATCCCTCACTTCAAAATTCTGATCATGGAAGTGCAATTATTGATGACTCACACATGGCTAATTTTCCTACTAATGATCTTGGTTCTAGTATTCCTAATGTTGTGCAGGTCTTACCCCGAGCTCGTGCTGAAAATTTGGGTCAAAACGGTGCTCCAGAACATACTACAAGCTCTTCTGACTCTTCTGCACTACAGGACAGCAGCACAGAACACGAGACAGATTCCCTGACGCAATCAGCATCGGGATCCACCGGATCCCCCTCGGATCATGCGCCGGACAGTCCTGGCAGCTCAGGCAGCGCGTCTGCGCGCTCTCCCGCGCGTGCGGCGGCACGTGGCGCGACCTCCCCGCCTGCGCGCCCTGGTCCCCGCGCCCCTGGATCTTCTGCGGCGCCCTCGAGCTCTCCGTCGTTGTCCTCTTCTGCTAGCATGCACACCGGATCTCCTGCTGCGTCTCCTGTCCGGACAGAGGAGACAGCGCCCAGCTCTGCCCATGCATCTGAGCAGCCTGGCTCCAATTCTCCTGCGCCGGGATCTTCTGCTCCGCCTCGGCGTGAGCCCTCATCTGCTGGCCCTCGACCGGTTACTCGTGCGTCCAAGGGAATAAGAAAACCCAAACAAGATATCCGATGGCACGGTTCGTTGGGGTGCCTGTCTCGTCGTTACAGAAGAGCCGGCTAATCTTCAGTTAGCTTTACGTGATCCAAATTGGTCCAATGCCATGAACGAAGAGTATAGTGCTCTCATGAAAAATAAGACATGGCGGCTTGTTCCTCCACATACAGCCACCAATGTTATTGATTGTCGCTGGATATATAAAGTAAAGCGTAAGGCAGATGGCTCTATTGACAGATACAAGGCTCGTCTCGTTGCCAAGGGTTTCAAGCAACGCTATGGTATTGATTATGAAGACACATTTAGTCCTGTTGTTAAAATAGCAATGGTTCGACTTGTCTTGGCTATTTCAGTATCTAGGGGATGGAGTTTGCGACAGTTGGATGTCAAGAACGCGTTTCTTCATGGTGTTCTCGAAGAGGAAGTTTATATGCGACAGCCACCTGGTTATGAAGACAGGGGGAGAATGAATTATGTCTGCAAACTTGATAAGGCGCTTTATGGACTCAAACAGGCTCCTCGAGCATGGTACTCTCGATTAAGTGCTCAGTTAATTGCTTTTGGCTTCTTTGCGTCTAAATCTGATACTTCCTTGTTCATCTATCGCAAGTCACATGTCACCATCTTTATGCTTATCTATGTTGATGATATCATAGTCGCCAGCTCTTCTCAAAGTGCAACTGATGCTCTTCTACGAGATTTGAGTAAAAAGTTTGCATTGAAAGACCTTGGTGATCTTCACTACTTCTTGGGAATTGAAGTGCATAAAGTAAGTGATGACGTAGTACTGAATCAAGCAAAATATGCTCACGATGTTCTTGCTCGGGTTAATATGATAGGATGCTCCGGTGTCTCTACTCCCTTGTCATCATCTGAGAAGATAACTGCCCAAGATGGAGATTTGTTGGGTCCTGAGGATAGTACAAATTACAGAAGTATGGTAGGTGCGCTACAGTATCTCACCCTTACAAGACCAGATATTTCATTTGCAGTGAACAAGGTTTGTCAGTATCTTCATGCTCCTACTACAGTACATTGGACTGCTGCTAAACGTATTTTGAGATATGTGAGTCATACTCTGAGTTATGGTCTTACGTTTATGAAGTCAAGATCTACACTTGTTAGTGCCTTCTCTGATGCTGATTGGGCTGGTTGTGTGGATGATCGTCGCTCAACTGGAGGTTTTGCTGTGTTTTATGGACCTAATCTGATCTCATGGAGTGCCAAGAAACAAGCAACAGTATCCAGATCTAGTACAGAGGCAGAGTATAAATCTGTGGCTAATGCAACAGCAGAAGTAATTTGGGTACAGTCTTTACTGGCAGAACTCGGAGTAAAAGTGATGCAAACGCCATGTTTATGGTGTGACAATCTAGGAGCTACTTATCTATCAGCAAATCCAGTGTTTCATGCAAGAGCAAAGCACATTGAGATAGATTTTCACTTTGTTCGTGAAAGGGTATTAAGCAAGAAGCTAGAAGTTCGGTTTATACCTTCACAGGATCAGATTGCAGATGGGTTTACAAAACCACTTCCTGTGAAGAGCTTTACAGAGTTTAGGCATAATCTCAACTTACGTAAGTTGTGATTAAGGGAGGGTGTTAGACAATGTAGTTTGTATACGATACGTTGTCAAAGTAGTTTCTGTAACAAACTCTGTAAACCGACCTTGTGTCCTCATATAAATAGATCATCACCCCTATCTCGGAAATCATCCGAGTAGGGCTTCTTTCCCACCTGATCATACGTCTTACACATGCTTCTTGGTGCAAGTTGAGTGAGGTGTAATTTTTTTACTCCATTCATTCATAAAACTACGGTGGGTATGGAAGCACAATTTTGTTTTAAACATTTTATTTCACTCGCTTTAAATTCCCGAAGCGACAAGAAGGACCATAGAAGAGCGCCCTTTGCATCGATGACCATGGACCTCGGAGATGGAGCACTACCACTCATCCACCATTAATTAGACCATCGAGAGGTGTCCAGATCCACTAAACCAAGCCATTCCTTTATGCCACTTTAAATGCGAAGAGGTGTCGAGGGTTGAACAAAAGATGTGCCACGGTATCCGGCTCTCCCTTGCAAAGTTGAGAAAGCCCATAATTGGCCAACCTCGGCAATCTAGGAGGTCTCGAAGGATCAACCAATAGAAGTTTTGCATTTGGTTGTATGCTGCATGAAGGATGTATGCGATGTGAGGCGGCACAGAATTTCCCATTCGTGGCAAGTTTCCAAGTGATATAGTCGGCAATGTGCACTTCTTGAAGCCTACTCCAAAGTGTGAAAAACTAATTAATATGAAGGACCGTCAAAGCTTAGATTACAGATCAACTGGTGAGGGGGGTAGTCCTTTTGATGACAGATGATAGATACGAGGGGGGTAGTCGCTGGTGTTGAGTTTGTCGATCTTGATGCTCCATCACTCCATGTTTTATCCATGAAAAAAAAAACAGGGTGGCAGATATACGTCCTTGCCGTGAAGAACATGTCAATCACACAGTGCAGTAGACAGAAGGTGGCAAATCTCTCGCAGGGTTTAACCGATTATGTTGTGCTTTAAGGTTTATGCGGCTGTGTTTCCTCAAGTATTGTTCAGTTTTTGTCAACTGCAGGTGAATTGGACTAAATAAAATTTGGAAAAACAAAATTAGTGAAACATGTAGGGATTGGATTTTTGTGTTTGTTTTTATTCTGTGTCTACTCCATGATAACATTTAGAAGCTCCGAGATGCTCGGTGCAGAAACAAAGGTTTCCATGGTCTGATAATTTAAAATTAAACTTGAGAAAAACTAAGTCATAAAAGAAAGCGGAGAGTTCAAAATTCATGTTTGGGAAAGTAATATAATGTCTAAACACAAATGCGTCTAGATACAAGTCAGTTAATTTGGATCGGAGGGCGTAAAACTTCATTACTCATTCTACTAACATGCTAATCTAGCTATCAAAAAATATGTTGCTAATCTAAACTCGATAGAGACCTTGGATGTCAGTCTTCTCTTCTATTACCAGGTTCCAACAAAGAGATGTCCACTTCCACCATTTAGGGCATGTTCACACAGGGATGAAAAACTCATGGACTAGAAACCATGTAGGAACATCAAATATCTGCATGTACAAAATTATAGGATGCCGATCCGGTGGAAAATAGTATGAATCAGTGTTTCCAAGAATAATGGAGAAACATAAGAAATAGTACATACAAATTGTGCTTTCTAGATTTTTTTCAATTCGGCTTCACATCGGTGGAGAAACTATAGATCAATGTGTGCAACCGCATATGTACTAATCTTCCCATGGCCACATGCACGTAACTAGGGTTTTATTGGAAAAGCATCTTGACCAAAGCATCTTGCCTCGAGCAACCGGCGAAAACAAGAGCTGAGAACATATATTAGAATTCCCGTGGGATGATAACACAAACAATAGGAAAAGCTTCCTTCCCTCGAATTGCTACTGCAGTTTCCTATGCTTCAAATAGATCGAAAGGAAAATAATTGCACCATATAGGAAACCTCTAAAATTTCTATGATATTCCTTCACTACGAACGGAGGCTTAAATTGTTCTTACTAGATTAGTGCAATACGACTCCTATAAACCGACTTCTACTGAGTTTCATCCATTAGATACACAATTTGTGTAGAAAAAGGGCGGACCCGAGTCAAACTAAAATAAATACAATTTATACTTAACTTTTTTTCATTTTATATATTATTTTTGTATACCATTGTACTAACAATTGTATTTTTATTATATTCCTAGCATAGTTTGTTATATTCTAATTGTAAAGTTCTTTATAGTTGTAAATGTTTATGTTCAAATGATCTTGTGTTATACTGATATATTTTGAATTATATTTTATAACAAATTTTATTTAACTAATTTTAGCAATTGCATAGACTAGATAGTGTATATGTATTTATGGTATCAATCTGCTAGGCGGACGACCTAACATATACAGTACTATGTTAGTAGTGGTTTCTAGTATAAGGCTAATTTTATAGTCTATTTGTTTGGAAACTTTTTGTAGTCCATAATCTGATTAACTATTCAAGATATCTACCTTGGATCGATCGATCAAGGGCGGTCTGTATGGCATATCACTGGTACGCTGGATCTATCAAGAACCTTACATTCATCAGATCGAAACGACAAAGTTTGGTTCATATCTGTAATTTCTTCCAGCTGGTCTAGACGCTTTTTGGTTACATGATCAGTGTGGGCTACCGAAGGTGGATTAAGGGTATGTTTGGTTGGTGCCCACATTTGCCCTACTAATTTTTTGACATCTTGGCGATGTTTTGGTTATTTATTGGTTTGTTGTTAAATTTTTGGTTGGCTTCGAAATCTTGCCAACTCTTTTTACTCTGCCTGCACAAATCTTGCCACCTTTTTAGTTAAACAGGGTAAAAAAACACTGGCCAATATTTTAGCTAGCCAATGGTTACCAATATTTTGGTAAGGCAAGCTATGGCATAAATCTCACTGGATAGGCGTAGTAGCTCGAATAGAATATCTCTGCAAACAAATAAAAATGTGAAGATTGCTCATCATTTCCTGATTTTGTTGTAGAATAATCTGTTACCAGGAAAATGTCATAAAAGTGTGGCACCAATAATTTTCAACGAAAATAGAGTCCAATGCATGTCCAAAGCTCTCTTTGTTTGGCACTCTGCCGCCCAGAGCTATACCTACTAGTACTATATATGGTATATAACTCCCAAAGGGTCCGGAAACGGTGTTGACTAGTGTTTGTCGTTGACCTTAGGTTTACTCTTATTTTCCCAATAATGCTCTAGTCTATTTCTTCAGAAAGTTTCGCAGGCTATAATCTGGTGTACTATTCCAGCTATTGCCGAAAGTTTCAGTCTCCATAGGGGATGCTTTTGGCCCCACTCTTCCCTTTAAAATGGTTGTTCCTCTAATTGAGAAACATAAACAAAGGCAAGGAGTATAATTTGACATAAGCCCTGTATGAAATTATTTGTTAAGCGACAGACTTCCTAGTCAAGTGTGATTGGAGTAGAGAGCTAAACGAACACCTGATATGAGGTGACCTGGCGGCCGTTTGACGAAGGACATGACAAGAGCTTGCTGCCGCTTGCCGATTCTTCACTTGCGAGCAACGTGTGACTCCATCATCATGGTTTCCTGCCCTTCCCGGAATCAAAGAAGCGTCGTCTTTCTCCTATCAGCGGCCAAGACCAGAGAAAACAATGTCTACCTGGGAGGCTGGGATCGACCAACGGCGCTCTGTGATGGCACCTCGTCGGCGCGCCGGATCTGTCCAGAACCTTACGCGCATCGGATCGAAACGACAAGGTTTTGTTCGTACTTGTGATGTTTCACAGCTTGTCTGGTAGCTTTCTTCATCATTGTTTTGTGTCCTAATTAAACGATCAGTGCCGGCCACCGAAGCTCGAGCTAGACAGATAGTTGATCCCACAGTGGATTAAAAAAATTAAATACGGGAGTGTGGTTGGAGGAGAACGTGAGGGGAGCTGAGGATCACATGAACGATTGGACTGATTGGCCGTGATCAGTGATCACGAGGCGCGCCGCACGCGTTCTTCGCCGCGAATCGCTCGCTCAAATGACGATCGCCGTGAATGTGTTGAATCCTGCTTGGAGGAGCTACGGCTGCGGAGAGTGGCTAGCTGTAATCGTGTTAGCAGCTGATGATGTGTGCCATTGGTTTGACAGCGGACACACCTGTACAAAATGGATTATCCTTTCGATGGTAGGTGACAGATACACGGGAACGGGAGTCGCTGGTCTGGGGTTTTTGTATTTTGATGCTTCATCAGTCCAGGTTTTATCCGCGGAAAAACAAAGCCGTATGTCCCTGACATGAAGATGTGAAGAGCACTACAATCACTCAGTGCAGTCTGGACAGACAGTGTGTTTGAAACTTGCTCGACAACACCAGCTTTTTGGACATTTGTTTGATTCCAACTCATGTGTCCGGTGGGTAATGTATTGATGAAAGTATTAGGTAGAAAATCATCCTATGAACACTTTCGGTTGGGGTTTTGCCACTAGTAGAAAAGGGCCTATAGTTCCGGTTGGGAACGGGCTCGGGCTCTAGTCCTGGTTATCCAACCGAGACTACTAAATCGGGACATAGTCCCGCGTGGGGACAAGTCGAGGGCTGGAACTGGACGACCTTTAGGGTGTGTTCGGTTTCAGAACCAAGTGGAATGGAACGGAATCATTTCGCACCTAGAGCCGATTCTTGTGTTCGGTTGTGGAATGGAACGGAACCGAGTGGTTCCTCTAAAGGGAACACTAGTAGAAAAATCTCCCTTTAATACCCGGTTCCAGAGGGCCTTTAGTACAGATTTTAGAACCGGTACTAAAGATCCGATACTAAAGCCCCCCCCCCCTATTTCGTACCGGTTCGTAAGGAACCGGTACTAAAGGTGCCTCCACGTGGGCACGGAGGATCCCGCGGGGCTGGAAACCTTTGGTACACACGAACCGGTACTCTTAGTATCGGTGCTATTTTTATTAAAAAAATTATCAATTTTTTCGCTCCCTCTTTTTATCTATTTTTTCAAATTATTTTCCACTCCCTCTTTTTATCTATTTTTCAGAATTTCTAATATTTTAGTTATTTGACAAGTTTAGTCTCTAACTACACTTATCTCTAGTCAAATTACTTACTCGTGGTCAAACTTCCCGCTCGGTCACGAATCCTCCCACTACTCCAGCACTATCACGCTAAACTTTCGAGTTCCTTCCCATCTCACTTCCAAGTGCTTCGCGATCATGTTATTGATAGTACTATCATATCAATCATATTAACATGTTGGTCACGATATCACACTTCTTTATTGTTTGAATTTCACATGATTATTTTAATAAACAAAAGTAATAATGTAAAAGTAATATTGAATAAATAAATAAAGAATAATTTTTTAATTATTTTTACTTTTTAAATATATTTTAAATTTTAATTTTTTTTTGCAAAATCTAAAACCTAAAAATTTGTAAATCTAAAAATTTACTAACCTTTATGGTTAAGTACTAGTAATCTTTATGCATGAAAGAATTATTAATTTAAATTTAAAAAATTATAAAATTATAAAATCCTTAATTTCTGGTGAAAACTAAAATTCTCCTGCTTTCATATTTCCATTTGGAATTTTAAGAATCTAAAAATTGGCTAACCGGGTAAACCCGGTAGAATCGGATGTAACTTTTTCCCACGATCATTTTGATATATTATACGCTTTTTTCTGACGTCGTATGCAAAAGGTTTTCCGGCTGACGCCAACCCTTTAGCACCGGTTCGTGACACGAACCGGTACTAAAGGTCCCGCACGAACCGATACTAAAGTTTGTCGAGCAGTGAAACCGGTATTAATGCAACCTTTAGTACCGATTCGTAAGAAAACCGGTACTAAAGGCCTGGACGGAAGCCCAGTTTTCTACTAGTGAAATATTCTCTCAATATACGGAATGCATTCCACCGAATCGGTGGAATGTGGTGGAACGACTTAATTAGCCGATGTTAATTATAAAGCAGACTACTAATCTAGCCAAAAAAATTAATTAGCTGTTGTTAATTACGATTTTGAGATTAAAAATGTCATTTGTCACTGTTAATTATGATTTTGAGACAAAATATTAAATTTCATTACATTCTTCGCTCCAATTCCCCTAACCGAACCAAAAATAATGTTAATTATGATTTTGAGATTAAAAAGCCAATAGGCGTTGTTAATTACAACTGTGAGATTAAAAAGGTCATTTTACATTGTTAATTACGATTTTGAGACAAAAAATTAGTTTAACCGCATTTCGTTTTGCTCTCTGATTTCCCCAACCGAACAAAAAATGGTACCATTTTGTTCCTCATTTTTGTCCAAACCGAACGCGGGGATGGAATCACTCCATTTCTCTGGAACGGAACCACTTCATTCTATTACACATCGTTTCAGAACCGAACACACCAGTCTTACACGCGTCGAGTGACAAGGGATTAACTTATCAATGCCTACGGGTTGTAGACTAGGGTTTAGTTCGAAGTAGAGGGCAAGTAGATCTCGAAGGTTTCAGCCGAAGAGTACTCGACGATTATGAAAACTAGGGTTTGAGACACAATGATTCGATGCTTTCTTTGTCCCTCGACTCCCCCTTATATAGGAGGTGGAGCCGAGGGATTCGTATTGTACAATTACAGAGTCCGGGAGGGTTTCCAACTCATCCCGTAAGATTACAAATATTATCTCCTAATACAACTCTAGCTTTCCTTAATAACAACTTGGGCTTCCGATTCTTCTTATTCTTCGAGTCGTGGGCCTTCGATAAACCCTGGGTACTATCTTCGGCAGGCCCATTGGGGATGCCTATGTCGATAGCCCCGAGATTTTGCTTGAATTGTAGAGTCAGGAAAAATCTCCACTGTTTATATTTACTCGACAACTTTAAACTTCTCTATATTTCTTCATATGAATTTCTATATTGTACAGGGATAATGGTAGTTGGGGCTAGTTCATCTGACGGATCAGGTACTTGTTAACTGCTCTAGTGGAAATCCGCAAAAACCTACTTCAAGATCACGTCCCCGGACATGATCTCGGGATACTGGTGTAAACTTCGACAGGTGCCGCTTAAGGTCTTACCATTCTGTCGAGTCCCAGTTATATTTATCGGGTACCTAACGCGTCCGTTAGGATTTTTCTTCGTATCCGTTGATACGGATAAAAGTAACAAACCGACGTCGAGAGACGGCGCCACGCCACTCGAACGGATCTGGGGTCTTACCTTCTCAAAGTTTTGCGGCATTCAGAAATTGTTCGCAACTTTGGCGTTCTGAGAATATATTGTCGAGTGCTTATTCGGCTGTTTGAATGGCACATTTTATTGAGTCAACGGATGACTTATATTGCTTTCCCGATGGGAGTATATGTACAGTTACTTATAACTCGAAATATACTCTCTTGTTCTTCTATCTTTTTTTTTTTTTATAATTTCATCGGGCACGCGAACAGCGTTCCCGATGGGAGTAGCCCCCGAGGCTACAGCCAAGGACTTGTGCTTGGGTGTAGGATCCACGCTTTATGCCGCTATATTTTCTTTCTCTCCCGAAATTTTCAAATCTCTCGGGTGCACGAACAGCGCTCCCGATGGGAGTAGCCCCCGAGGCTGTGAGCAAATATTTTGTATTTGATCATAGGCTCACACCATTTCTATTTTGTCTTTCTCGAACTTTTCATTTTTTCCAAAGTAGCCCCCGAGCATTTGATCAAAAACTTGTATTTGATCAAAGGCTCTTCAATATCTTTTGCTGTCGCCTTTTTATGAATCCGTTGAGTCGAAATTTTCTCTTGTTGAAGTGACATCATTGCTGACGATAGCCACGACCGCTGTTCCTGGAAATCACGAGATGTTCTCTCTCGCTGCCTTCCGGGCCCAAGTTACACATCATATTGACACGTCGTGCAAGTGTGGGACACACGTCCTCCGCTTTTCCTGGCGCACGCACTGTAACGGCTGTAGGGCTGATGTCTACGGGTGCTTCTATTCTTGTAGACAGTGTTGGGCCTCCAAGAGCAGAGGTTTGTAGAACAGCAGCAAGTTTCCCTTAAGTGGATCACCCAAGGTTTATCGAACTCAGGGAGGAAGAGGTCAAAGATATCCCTCTCAAGCAACCATGCAATCACGATACAAGAAGTCTCTTGTGTCCCCAACACACCTAATACACTTGTCAGATGTATAGGTGCACTAGTTCGGCGAAGAGATAGTGAAATACAAGTAATATGGATGTATATGAGTAGTAATAGCAATTTGAATAAAATATGGCAACGAGTAAACATGCAACAGAACAGTAAATAAACGGAGATTCGATGTTTGGAAACAAGGCCTAGGGATCCTACTTTCACTAGTGGACACTCTCAACATTGATCACATAATAAAACCACTCTACACTCTTTTGTTGGATGATGAACACCACTAATTGCGTAGGGCTACAAGAGCACCTCAATGCCGGAGTTAACAAGCTCCACAACATTCGATGTTCATATTTAAATAACCTTAGAGTGCATTATAGACCAACGCAATCACACCGAGAACTAACATAGCATGCACACTCGTCACCTGACAGGACTATGAAAGGGGGAATAAATTGCATCAATACCATCATAGTAATAGTTAACTTCATAATCTACAAGAGATCACAATCATAAACTACGCCAAGTACTACACGATGCACACACTTGTCACCATTACATCATGGAGGAGGAATAGTCTACTTTAATAACATCACTAGAGTAGCACATAGATGATATTCAACTAGATCACAAAGAGAGAGATGAACCACATAGCTACAGCAGAGCCCTCAGCCCCGGGGGTGAATTACTCCCTCCTCATCATGGAGACAGCGATGGCGGTGAAGATGGCGGTGGAGATGGCGGTGGAGATGACTCCGGGGGCAATTCCCCGTCCCGGCAGGGTACCGGAACAGAGACTTCTGTCCCCCGAATTGGAGTTTCGCGATGGCGGCGGCGTCCCTGGAGTCTTTCTGGAGTTTCGTCAATCCGTGTCGAGTTTTTAGGTCTCGAGGGATAATATAGGCGAAGAGGCGGCGTCGGAAGGGCTGCGGTGGCTCCACACAATAGGGTGGGGTGACCACCCTCCGAGCCCCGCGCCGGCTTGTGGGGAGGAGGCCCTGGGCCTCCTCTGGCCTGGCCCTTCTGGCTCCGTGAGTCTTCCGGCGAAATAGAATTTTCGTGATTTTTCTGGATTTTTCCGAGCACTTTGGTTTTTGGGCCTTTTCTGCAATAAACAGACATAATAAACAGAAACTGGCACTGTGGCATCTTGTTAATAGGTTAGTCCAATAAATGCCATAATATGATATAAAGTGCATATATAACATGTGAGTATTGTCATAAAAGTAGCATGGAACATAAGAAATTATAGATACGTTTGGGACGTATCAAGCATCCCCAAGCTTAGTTCCTACTCGCCCTCGAGTAGGTAAACGATAACAAAGATAATGTCTTAAGTGACATGCTATCATAATCTTGATCAATACTATTGTAAAGCATATGAGATGAATGAAGTGATTCAAAGCAACGGTAAAGACAATGAGTAAACAACTGAACCATATAGCAAAGACTTTTCATGAATAGTACTTTCAAGACAAGCATCAATAAGACTTGCATAAGAGTTAACTCATAAAGCAATAAATTCTTAGTAAAAGGCATTGAAGCAACACAAAGGATGATTAAGTTTCAGCAATTGCTTTCAACTTGTAACATATATATCTCATGGATAATTGTCAACACAAAGTAATATAACAAGTGCAATAGGTGAACATGTAAGAATCAATGCACACAGTTGATACAAGTGTTTGCTTCTAAGATAAAAAGAATGGGTAAACTGACTCAACATAAAGTAAAAGAATGGCCCCTCGCAGAGGGAAGCAGGGATTACTATATTTGTGCTAGAGCTTTTCATTTTGAAAACAAGAAACAATTTTGTCAATGGTAGTAATAAAGCATATGTGTTATGTATAAGACATCTTATAAGTTGCAAGCCTCATGCATAGTATACTAATAGTGCTCGCACCTTGTCCTAATTAGCTTGGATTAACACTGATTATCATTGCATAGCACATGTTTCAACCAAGTGTCACAAAGGGGTACCTCTATGCCGCTCGTACAAAGGTCTAAGGAGAAAGTTCGCATTGGATTTCTCGCTTTTGATTATTCTCAACTTAGACATCCATACCGGGACAACATAGACAACAGATAATGGACTCCTCTTTAATGCATAAGCATTCAACAACAATTAAAATTCTCATAAGAGATTGAGGATTAATTGTCCAAACTGAAACTTCCACCATGATTCATGGCTTTAGTTAGCGGCCCAATGTTCTTCTCTAACAATATGCATACTCAAACCATTTGATCATGAAAATCGCCCTTACTTCAGACAAGACGAACATGCATAGCAACTCACATGATATTCAACAAAGGTGTAATAGTTGATTACGTCCCCAGAAACATGGTTACCGCTCAACAAGCAACTTATAAGAAATAAGATACATAGCTACATATTCTTCACCACAACTAGCGGAGTGGCCCGCGCATTCGCGGGGCTAGATTTGTGATGAGTTTCTACATAAATGATTTTCATTTTTGTATTAATTTTATTTTCCTATTTTATTTATTATTTGTAGATTTATTATAAATTATTTAATATAATGTATCCATGATGACTGCTGATGCACATTAAATCATCGATTAAAATCTTATAAGAACATTAAAGAAATAAAAAAAATTTACACCTTTTATTCAAGTACCATCATTTTCTATAAATATCCTTAATTAATAATCTTATAATTGAGCTATATGCTTTCTGGATTGTTAGGTGATACAAAGTAAAATGATAAACTGCTATGTACAATATTGGCTACAGAAATACAACTATGTATACCTTATAGCTATGCATATTATAAAGTTCAGCTTTTCCACCAAACATATATATAGCCATTGATACGACACGAAAATACTTGAAGGCGTGATACATGAATGACCATATAATATCATTACTGAGCTTTTAGTAAGGATTTTTTTGCTTCTTCTCATCATATTCTTTTGGGGGGAACTTATGTTCTTCATATATGACCTATGAATCGATCATTAAATTTGACCACTTTCTCAGGTAGGAGGCTATCCCATCTAGGTCTCTGTTGATTCCTTATATCATGGCAAGAATACAAATTCAAGATTATCTGCACTGAAAAAATAAAATAAAATAATATTAATTTAGTTTATAAAATATAATCTAAGGAGATTCCTACATGGAGGAACCTTATTTTGTGTCTAGAATATTAAGCGTGACCATATAATGAGAAGAGATATCTCAGTTTCTACGTGTAAGAGGCAAGGTTTAGAAAACCAAAGCATGCTTGACGGCGAGCTGAGTGAAAGGTAAACAATTTGTAGGAGAAATATTGTACGCGATGAAGAAAAGGGAATAGCATCCATCTGCTGTCCCCAGACCTAAGCAACCCCTCTTCATCATGGTGGTTGCAACATAGGTAGCTGATCACCTCCGTAGCTTATTCCAGCTGAGAAAAACAATTTAAAATTGCGAATTATGGGACGCGAATGAACGCATGGAGGCCTCTCCCGCGAAGCCCCGCCAAAGTTGACAGGGTGTATTATATGTATGGTCCTGCCATTTCTTTCTTTTTATCTTGAAAAAAATCCCTGACTGATAGATCTAAATGGTTGCTCCCGATTACATCGCGCCATGATCACAAAATCCTCACCTTCCCGGTTCCCGGATAAGAGGGTTCTTTAAAAAATATAAAATTTACTTATGTGTTGGCTATTAGAATTCTAACCTAGGGAAGAAATATGCGAGCGCACCAAGTAAGAGTACTTTGTAAGCTCATTTTACCTAACTCCTGAACTGATCTTATAATTGGAACCCATGTTGCTGCATAAATATTTGGAACAAAACTAATACACAGGCTGGCTGGAACAGTAGTATTTCAATGACCGGGTCTCTTATGTTTGATGTAAAATGCAAAGTAAAAGACGAAGATAAGAAAACGTACTGTGATCATTTTATTTAAGGTCCAAATCTCCTGTCGAGATTACTCCAAGTTCCTGGAATAACGGAGTAGAGAGCTTTGATCTGAGCCTCAATACACTGGTAGAAAAAAAGGCCATCAGTCGCGGTACGCAACTGCCATTGGTCGCGGTTGCGCAACCGCGACCAATTAAGCGCGACTAAAGGCCCCCCCTTTAGTCGCGGTTCCTTCGA
>NC_061508.1:237002096-237020077 GCF_022539505.1 Lolium rigidum | reverse complement strand
CAAGTTAATCCCTTGTCAATTAGTAATATCCATGTTTCTTCCCATGATGATTTAGAAAGCTCTAAGCTTGGGGATGAGGTGTTTGAAAATCCTTTTGCTACTGATGATAATATGTTTGATACATCTCCTTCTAGTAACAATGATGGTATGTTTACAGATGAACACACTTTGGAAGATAACTATTCTATTTCTTATGATGACACTATGCCTCCAATCTTTGACAATTATTATAAATAATACTATGACATAGGTTATAATTACATTCATCCTCGTGAAACTTGTCATAGTTATGCAGGGATTACCCAAAACCATCTCTCTAATATATAGCTTTTCTATCATATTCAAGTTCGTTATGGTGATTGTGATATTTTCAGTCCATCTACTATTGAGGATAAAATTCATTATGATTATTCTATGCCTCCAATTTATGATGATTATAATCATGGATGTGATAGTTTTACTCCCACTATTACTAATAAAATTGATTATGCTTGTGTGGAGAGTAATGATACTTTTATGCATGTGGATCATGATAAGAATGCTTTATGCGATAGCTATATTGTTGAGTTTATCAATGATACCACTGAAAATTATTATGAGAGAGGGAGACATGGTTTTATATATCTCAATAATATTAAGTCACCTCTCTTTTTGTTGAAAATTTTGAAGTTGCACTTGCTTTGTCTTTCTATGATAGTAGCTTCATGCTTCAATAATTTGTTTTCTTACAAGATTCGTTTGCATAGAAAGTGGGTTAGACTTAAATGTGTTTGGTATTTGCTTTTTGATGCTCTCTTATATTCAACTCTCGTCTTTATAAGAGCATCATGAAAATTATCATACCTAGCTAAAAGGCTTTAAAGAAAAGCGCTCTTGGGAGACAACCCATTGTTTTATTTCTGCAATTTTTGTTTTATTTTTGAGTCAAGGTACTGCCTACTACTGTAGCAATATCTTTGTATCTTTATTTTCTTGCATTGTTGTGCCAAGTAAAGTCTTTGATAGAAAGTTGATACTAGATTCGGATTTCTACGCAGAAACATATTTTTAGCTGTCACGGTTTTGAGCTTTTCTATCTGTAGAAAAATCTAAACATTCTGAAAAAATTCATAAGTAATCCTCAGATATGTACGCAACTTTCATTCAACTGGAGCTTTTCCATCTGAGCATGTTAAGTGCCTCGAAAAAATTCGTCTTTACGGATTGTTCTGTTTTTGACAGATTCTGCCTTTTATTTCGCATTGCCTCTTTTACTGTGTTTGAGTGGATTTCTTTGCTCTATTAAATTTCAGTAGCCTTGGGTAATGTCCAGAAGTGTTGGGAATGATTGTGTCCTTTCTGAACATGTGAATTTTTGATTATGCACTAACCCTCTAATGAGAATTCTTTGATTTTGGTGTGAAGGAAGTTTTCAAGGATCAAGAGAGGAGGATGATATAATATGATCAAGAAGAGTGAAAAGTCTAAGCTTGGGGATGCCCCCGTGGTTCATACCTGCATATTTCAAGAAGACTCAAGCGTCTAAGCTTGAGGATGCCCAAGGCATCCCCTTCATCATCAAACTTATCAGGTCACCTCTAGTGAAACTATAGTTTCATTCCGTCACATCTTATGTGCTTTACTTGGAGCGTTCGTGTGCTTTTATTCTCGTTTGTTATTTAAGTTTTCTTAATAAATCGGATCCTAACATGCTTGTGTGGGAGAGAGACACGCTCCGCTTTTTCATTTGAACACTTGTGTTCTTCGTTTTATTTTTCATGTTCATGGCGAAAGCTGAAAGGCTCAGCACTTATTTGTTTATGTTTGTGGCGAAAGCTGAAAGCCGCAGCACTTATTGTTATTTGGTTGGAAACAGAAAATTCTTCATGTGGTAGTTGGTATATTGTCTTGAATAATTTGATGCTTGGCAATTGTTTTGAGCTCTCAAGTAGATCATGTTTAAGCTCTTGCATCATGTAGTTTAAACCTATTAGTGGAGAACTACCGTAGAGCTTGTTGAAATTTGGTTTGCATGATTGGTCTCTCTAAGCTCTAGATATTTACTGGTAAAAGTGTTTGAGTAGCAAGGAAGACAGTGTAGAGTCTTATAATGCTTGCAATATGTTTTTATGTAAGTCTTGCTGTACCGGTTTATACTTGTGTTTGCTTCAAATAACCTTGCTAGGCAAAGCCTTGTACTCAGAGGGAATGCTTCTCATGCATCCAAATCCTTGAGCCAAAACTTGTGCCATTTGTGTCCACCATAACTACCTATTATGTGGTATTTTCTACCATTCCAAGTAAATACTTCATGTGCTACCTTTAAACAATACCAAAACTTTATTACTCCTTATTTGTGTCAATGTTTTATAGCTCATGAGGAAGTATTTGGTTTTTTATCTTTTAATCTTGTTGGGCAGACTTTCACCAATGGACTAGTGGCATATACATCCGCTTATCCAATAATTTTGCAAAAAGAGCTGGCAACGGGGTGCCCAGCCCCAATTAATTAACTTTCATTAATAATTATCTTCACATGTTTTGCCCTGATTTATCAGTAAGCAACTTAATTTTGCAATAGACACTCCTCCATGGTATGTGAAATGTTGGAAGGAACCCGAGGATTCGGTTAGCCATTGCTTGTGAAAGCAAAAGGTTGGGAGGAGTGTCATCTATAAATAAAACTAAAATACATGTGTAAACAAAAGAGAAGAGGGATGATCTACCTTGCTGGTAGAGATAACGTCCTTCATGGGAGCCGCTCTTTGAAAGTCTGTTTGGCAAGGGGGTTAGAGTGCCCACTACCATTCGTTGACAACAACAAACACCTCTCAAAACTTTTTTTATGCTCTCTTTATGATTTCAAAAACTTAAAAAGCTCTAGCACATGATTTAATCCCTGCTTCCCTCTGCGAAGGGTATCTTTTACTTTATGTTGAGTCAGTTTACCTACTTCTTTCTATCTTAGAAGCAAGCACTTGTGTCAACTTTGTGTGCATCATTTCTTATGTGCTTGCTTATTGCACTCATCATATTACTTTGTGTTGACAATTATCCATGAGATATACATGTTAAAAGTTGAAAGCAATTGCTGAAACTTAAATCTTCCTTTGTGTTGCTTCAAAATATTTTATTAAGAATCTATTGCTTTATGAGTTAACTCTTATGCAAGACTTTTTGATGCTTGTCTTAAAAGTACTATTCATGAAAAGTTTTTGCCATATGATTCAGTTGTTTAGTCATTATTTATTTGTTAGCAAACTATAGACCATTGCTTTGAGTCACTTCATTCATCTCATATGCTTTACAATAATATTGATCAAGATTATGTTGGTAGCATGTCACTTCAGAAATTATTTTTGTTATCGTTTACCTACTCGAGGACGAGTAGAACTAAGCTTGGGGATGCTTGATACGTCTCCAACGTATCTATAATTTCTTATGTTCCATGCTAGTTTTATGCCAATAGCTACATGTTTTATATGCACTTTATATCATATTATGGCATTTATTGGACTAACCTATTAACAAGATGCCACGGTGCCGGTCTACGTTTATTATGTCCGTTTATTGCGGAAAAGGCCCAAAAACCAAAGTGCTCGGAAAAATCCGGAAAAATTACAGAAATTCTATTTCGCCGGAAGACCCACGGAGCCGGAAGGGCCATGCCGAGAGGAGGCCCACGGCCTCCCCCATCCACCGGCGCGGCCAGGGGAGGGCGGCGCCGCCCTATGGGGTGGGCCCCTCGGGCACCCCCTCGCGCCGCCCTTTCGCCTATATTAAGCTCCCTGCCACGAAAACCCTAAAAGAGATCGACGATTTCTCCAGAAGAGTTCCGTAGCTCCGCCGCCACCAAAAACCCTAATTCGGGGGATAGAAGTCTCTGTTTCGGCACCCTGCCGGGACTGGGAATTTCCCCCGGAGCCATCTCCATCGACTCCATCGCCATCTTCATCGTTGTTGCCGTCTCCCATGATGAGGAGGGAGTAGTTCTCCCCCGAGGCTAAGGGCTCTACCGGTAGCTATGTGGTTCATCTTTCTCTCCCATGGTGTGATATTTATGTGATCATGAGCTTTGTAATCTAGTTGAATATGTAGATGTTACTCTTGTCTATTATGCACTCTAGAGGTTACTTTTATATGAACTCCGGAGTCACTCTCCACGGTGTGATGGTGACAGTGTGCGCATCGTGTGTGATTCCTTTATGACGTTGTGGAGCTTGTTTACTCCGACTTGAGGTGTGCTTTTGCAGCCCTACACAATGAATGGTGTTTGTTATCCAACAAGAGAGTGTTTGAGAGTAGCATTTATTTATTCAATTATGTGATCATTGTTGAGAGTGTCCACTAGTGAAAGTATGATCCCTAGGCCTTGTTTCTAAGCATTGAAACACTGTTTCCAACAAGTTCTGCTACATTTTCGCTTGCTGCCATTTTTATTTCAGATTTCAATTACTACTTATAATCATCCATATTACTTGTATTTCACTATCTCTTAGCCGAACTAGTGCACCTATACATCTGACAAGTGTATTAGGTGTGTTGGGGACACAAGAGACTTCTTGTATCTTAATTGCAGGGTTGCTTGAGAGTGATATCTTTGACCTCTACCTCCTTGAGTTCGATAAACCTTGGGTGATTCACTTAAGGGAAACTTGCTGCTGTTCTACGAACCTCTGATCTTGGAGGCCCAACACTGTCTACAAGAATAGAAGCGTGCGTAGACATTAGCCGCCGGAGTGACGCCGTCGCTCGACGTGGGGCAGATCGGGTCTCGATCTGGGCCATCTTGGGCTTCGATCTGGGCCCGTAAGACCCAACCAGGGAAGGCGATGTGTGATCTATTGGTAGACTTGGTCTCGCCGGCGTTCTGCAGTCGGGCTCGGTGCTGCCCTTTCCTCTGACGTCGTCCCGCTGATCGGTGACTGGCGGTGTGGGGGCCTGCGAGTCTTGCGAATAAAGGGGGTGGTCCTATGGTTCCTCTCGCACCAAGACGAAGATCTTCCTATTGCATGTCCGTCTGAATTTGGCCTGATGTTGTTTCCGGAAGGCTCCGCTGGCAAATGTAACAGTGCTCGTGCCTGGAGTTTTCTGGTTTGGGAGGTATTCGGTCGTGCGCACCATGTTTTTATTCCGACCGTTTGGTTCTGGAGGGAGCGTCGTGAAGCTCTGTTGTGTTGCCAGCAGATGACATTATGGTCCATGGTGTACCAGTGAAGAATTTCTTGAAGGCTAGATTGGAGGACTAGCAGCGGAGGATCGAGTCGTGGTATTGTTGAGGGATTTGCTTGGTATTTTGGGCCTCGTAACAGCAGTGTGCAAGTGGGGGCAGCAACACAGGTGAAGTTCAGAATCTTACATTTCAGGGTGAAAATCCAAGGTCTGGTCTTAATTGGTTGTGCTGGCAATGATCTGGTTGAAGACATTGTTTTGAGAGCAGAGACTATCTCCAGGGTGAAAACCTAAGATCTTTTGACCGGGCGACAACGGCGTTTGTGCACTGTTCCCTTCTTGGAGGCGTCGCTTATGGAGAGTCTGGATTTTAGGTGTTGTCTTGGTGGTGGTTGTACTGTTATTGCTAAGACTGAAGTGCCGTAGCGGGGCTTCTTTTTCTTAGATTTCTTTTTTCTTTTTTGGCTGTGTGCATCCGTACTAACAGTAGGGTACTGCGTTGTTGCAGAAGCTGGGTGTAATTGGTATCTATCGATATTAATATATTCTCTTTATCGAAAAAAAATCAATCTCGATGCTCCATCGTTCCAGGTTTTATCCGCAAAATAACAGAGCGGAAGATGTATGCCCTTGACACGAAGAAGTGAAAAGCATGACAATCACTCTGCGCAGTCTAGACAGACAGTTTATTTGACATGCTCGATAACACTTGGTTTTTCGACATTTGTTTGATTTCAACACGCGTGGCTAGTAATGTAATGATGAAATTTTTTGGTGCAAAAACATCTTATGCCCTTCTTTGAGCCGGGGTTTTGCGTTGGCATTTTCTTCAGGTGTCTACTCCTTCATAACACTTACAAGCTCCTTGATGCGCAGTGCATAAAAGGTTTCTATGGAATGGTGATTTCCAAATACAATTGAGAAACATTAAGTTGTAATTACAATTTACTTTTGTTCGGGAAGACTGAGAATTCAAATTTTGTGTTTCGGAAAAAGATCTTGTATAATGTCCGGGCACAATTTTTCTACCACTATGTTGTATACAATTTTCCTCAATCTACAAGATTTAGCTATTTTTTTTAAAAAAAATGGCCTATCCAAGGAAAAGAATTCGTACTTTGATTTGAAGAATTTTGCAGACTTTTTATTTTTAAAAATTGGTGGGTTTCATTGGTTAAATAAAGATGTGCTTACAATTTTTTGTGCCCTGGTCCATCGTGCATAAAGGATCAGGATCGCTCAAACTTCACACAAACCATTTTACCTACTTGTGTGAAACAATTCAATAGTTATTACTCACTCTCATAACTATACTAATGTAGTGGTCAAAAAGTAAAATGCTAATATAAACTTGATGAAGAGCTTCAATTATCACTTCCTATTGCACTACCAGTTTCCAAAATACTGAGTTGTCCACTTCCGTCATGCAAATATCTATTGTTACTGCATTAATGCAATTGGATTCAAAGATGGTCAGCCTTTACTCAGTTTTTCAAGTAAATGCAAGGCTAGTCAAGTAAAAAATAAGGACATGGGACAAATTAGAATAAATACAATTTGTACTGAATTTGTATACATTTTCTAAATTATTTTTATCGCATTGTACTAGTTGAGTTTATTTTTTATTATATTCCTGGCATAGTCAACCACATAGCTCATTGTAATGTTCTTTATTATGCAGTTGCAAAATGTCCAAACAAACTTGCACTGTAATAAATTATGAATCGTATTTTCTAGCAAATTTCCTTCTTGGATTAATTTTAATAATTTCAAAGACTACATAGTTTATATATATTAATGGTAACAATCTCCCAAACGTGTGGCCTATTGTGTCACAAAAACATATGGCCTAACATATATGTTAATAGTGGTTTCTAGTATATGGATTGGTATAACCATATTTATTGATACCGAAAAATACAAATTGAATTGTTGGCATGATATTTATTTGTCTTGTGCCTAGTCAAACATGTACTAAAAATTAGAGGGGACACGATAATAAGTTGACAACATTTACATGTTGTATGGTTATTACTGAAACAACATCGCTGATGGTAGTATCGGGTGAACATAAACCAATATGATTATACAACGTCAACATATACTCTCTCTGTTTATAAATATAAAACGGTTTAGATAGATATTCTAAAATAAACTAGATACACACCATAATAAGTGAAACTACATGCTAAAAACAGACTACATACATATATACCAAAATAGATGAATCTACAAAAATTTAGAACATCTTATATTAGTGAACGGAGGTAGTATATAGTTGTAGAAAGAGTATTCCTTTTTTTGCTTGGACTTTAAACAGTTAACCTTCTACCAGCGTTTACAGTCTGACAGTTGATTTGCCAACTGAGTTGTTGAAATGATATGGTCTTTCCATTGCATATATGATTTCTGACTATTTTTCTATACGGAGTAGTATTTTTGGATAAATAAGAAAAGAGCGCACGATGTGGTCGAATTACCGTGAAGAGTTGGACATGACTATCCTATAGGATAGACTAGGAAAAATGCCCGTGCGTTGCACCGGGAGAGAAACATAAAATTTTGATCTAAGTTTTGAAACTCTTTGGTAACGATGTCATTGGCATATTCGTCGTGTGGCTGAGGACGAATGCAACCGATTTTACTTGTTCTGCTGTGATGATAGTTAATAATGTGAAAATATTTGTTTTTACTAAAAGCCTTAACGAAATGGTCAACATTCGATTTTTCGGAAAGCTGATGAAAACCGCAAAAAATTGATATCCAGCACAAAAATCACATATTTTTTCATTATTTTTACTAAAGTAGAACAAAGTTTCCTGGAAAATCACATTCAACCGGAGAAAATTGTAGTATGTTCGTATAGCAGAACCAGTGCATCAAAAAGAAATACATAAATGAATTGTATCTAAAGTAACATATCAAAAAGCATATATTATCATATCTACCAAAATTATATACATACCCACATGTAAATGATCATGTACACCGCAGAACCATTTACAAAATTGTATTTTAGATGGTTCGCATATATTTAATAAAAGAACAATACACATTTTTGTAGCACAGGAAGAAATCTGGACGCATATCACCTCACCCGTCATCATCCATCACCCAAGCAAAAAATAACTACTCGTATGCGCTCGGCGGACATCTCCTACAACACGCGCTCATCAGTTGTCACTCTGCACCAGGGCTACATGCGACTTACGAATCCTTGATTGCAGTCAATGCGATTTCTGAATCCTGAGCTCGAGCGTGCGTTTGTCGGATTTCTTCAGCAAAGCACGCGCGAGAGGGTCGCGCACTCACGCCGCTAGCCCCTCTCGACCCCATCCCGCGGTGTATGCTCCCTGCGCGCCTCCCTCCTCCGGCCAGCGCCAACGCAGCGCACGCCAGGAGCCGTTGACGCTTGGGATCACCAAGATTTCAACCGGGGGAGGACCAGGCCTTTTGGGATTTTGGGGAAGATCTGCGAGCGCTACGAGAGGATATTCGTCTCCACACGGTCCCCTCACCCAGATGCTGCCCGTGCCTCATCTCTTCCTAGCTCGATGTGGAGCTCCCCAACTCGTCGGGAGAGCTCGCGAGCTCCCATAGACGCGGCGGCGCGGGGATTTCCGAACGGGGCCGCAGGTGGGTTGCGCGCGTCCCGGGTGAGTGCTATGCGGGGAGGACGCGGCCATCTCGACGGAAGCGGCGGCTGAGTGCACATGAACATGGCCGGATCAGGCCAGCCAGATGCCGGCAAGGGCTGGGGCGCCGCCGGAGAGGGCGATGCGGTGACGTTGGGCGGCGGGTACTGGATCCGAGCGCCGCCGAGAGAAGGAGCCCAGAGTGGTGAGGGAAGATTGGATCGTGAGAGGAGGGGTTCCGGTCTGGGCCTGGAGGCTGTCATGTGGGCCACAGAACTATCGGGTGCTTGAAGCTTGTTCAGGCGCGGCACGAATCGTTTTTTTGTGACTAAGCGGTGGCATGGTTTGTAATTTCAACACAAATAGAGGGGCAATGAAAGACGGACGAACAAGAAGCCTTATTTTCTTTATTATTAGGTATAGATTAGATTCTCAATCAAACTTCGTGAAAACGAAAGAAGCTCCATAATCGCTATGAGTTATCATTCTCAGCTGGAAGCACCGATCACTTAGGGTGGGTTTGGTAGGCTGCATGGCCTTTAGCTTGCATCGGGCCAGCAATTTTCGACTCGTTTGGTTGTCTGGGTCGAGTCGCGTTCTTGCACGAATCGTTTCTCAAAGCAGTGTCGGACCAGGCCCTGGAGGAACGTCCGGTTCGGAAGTTTCCAGCGGTGTAGTCAAATCTCCACGCTTGTTGATGCAAAAGTGAATCTTCGGCACACGGATGGAGACGAGAATGGAGATGGCGGGAGCTGCGGCGCGTATCGGCGAAAAGCGAAAAGGGGGGCGGGAAGGATTCCGTCACCTCCCGCCGCGCCCCATGGCCTATTTCTACCCCCTCCTCTACCCTCCCCCCAATTTTCGAGCTCCTCCTCCCGTCGGCAAGCAGGTAAGAGGCGCACGCATCTCCGGTCGGCGACGGTTGCAGCGGCGCTAGTGGCGAGTACATTTGAGCTACTTCATCTACTTCCTGGTCCAGTGCATCTTCACCTCCGACGATGACTGTAAGCCATCCTTTATCCCCGTACCGCGACAATGTTTAGATCTAGGTTAGGTGTAGTCGGATCATGTCTAGGGTTTGGTCTTGTAGCAGGGGTGATTCCTAAATGTGCTCACCTACCATGATCTTGCAAGGGTTTGTGCTATTAACCGTTGCAATGAACTGTTTGTCTGATTTAGGATGTACTACGATGTGTGTATGACTCCTTCTGTGATGACTTTAGTCAGGCGCTTGTCTGCGTTGGGGACTCCCAGATCACTTCGCAAGTTCCAGATTCACAGCCCGCATATGAGTCCAAGGTGGCGGTCATCCCTTTGCCTATGTCTGACCTGGTGGCTCAGGTAGTGGCAGAGGTCGCCGCTAGGTTGGCCACCACAAAGAAGAACAAGAACCGTATGGATGCGGAGAGGGCCTTGAAGAAGGGGCTCGAAAGGAATGCCACCACGAAATGGCTTCCATTGATGTCCACCTTCGTGTTGGAGAAGATGTGCGGCTTGATCAAGAGCGGGGTGAGAACTGACAAAGGATTCAAGGAAGTCCATCTCAACTCTGTGGCGAAGGGCCTTTTTGAACACTGTGGTGTGTCTGTCTGCTCCACTCACGTGTACAACCACCTGAGGAAGTGGAGGCAGAGGTGGCTCACCATTAGCAGGCTCCGTGATCTAAATGGTGCTCAGTGGTGCGAGGACACCAAATGCATCGTTCTTGAGGGTGAGCACTACTGCAAGCACGTCACGGTGAGCACCTCACTAACTCAGTCCTCCTCACTAACTTTTGTGATCAGCCACGAGCAGAACTAACATCATTGTCCCTTCGTATCGTAGGATCACCCAAAGGACGCGGAGTTCCCGAATGTGCCCATCGCCAACTACGACGAGATGCATACCATCTTCTCCTTCGGTCTCGCCACCGGCAAGTACGCCATGGGATCCAGTGAGCCCCTAGGATCGGCTGCAGCAAATCCTGCATCTGAGGATGCTGAAACCCAGGAGTCCGACACGGTCAACCTCGATGGGGCGCCTGAGAAGACTACCGATGCGCTTGAGAAAGTGTCGCCGGCAAAAGGAAGAGAGACGCATTTGCCGACGACGAGCTGGTGGCCTTCACACTTATTACTGTTGCTGTGAAGGACGTGGCACAGGTCATCAGGGACAACAAGCCCACGGACATGCACCCTGACCTGTACATTGCGGTCATGGACATGCTTGGCTTCGCCAAGGATGATCTCATGGCCGCCCTCAGCCACCTCATCGACCACAAGGCCCAGGGTTCCAGCTTTGTCGGCATGATCGAGCCACACCGCATCCTCTGGCTAAGGAACTACCTTGGCAAGTACCACTCAAAGGTGTAGTGCTGCCCTCGCGGCGGTGATTCAGGGATGCATGCATGGAGCTGGTGATAATGATGATGTAAATTCTGGAAGTACTACCTCCGTCCCGGTTCATAGGGCTTGCGCGTATTTTTAGGTCGTAAATTTTATCAACATAATATAACATATATATTATAAAAATATATATCATTAGAAAGCTTAGATGTTCTACTTTCTAATGATATAATTTTTGTATTATAAAATTAATATTATGTTGATCAAATAAGCAACCTAGGGATACGCGCAAGCCCTATGAACTGGGACGGAGGGAGTAGCTAGGGATGAAAAACATTTGATGGCCCCCTTTTGTAAGTATGATGGGTGGTATATACTAACCCCTCAGGTGATCGTGAACTTTGCGGTGTTAGGATGACACCCACTTTTATTGTGGTGGTACGACGACACCATGATAGTGTAGGATGAACTTCTGATCGACTTGTGGAATGATCATGCATGCCCCTGTTAGTTTATCATTTGTTGTCAACACTTGTGTTGTTCTATTGCACTTTTCTGAATTGCTCTTCATGGTTATGATCGATAACTTCTTATGGCATGCTAGTGGTATGTGCTGTTTCGCGGGCAGATTCGAGGAATCTACAGCTCATGAAGAGTCTGTCAATATCAGGTCAATGGCTACTCCAATAACAGCTACCGAGGATATGCAACACTGGAGGAAGCACAACAAAAGTACCAAACGACCCAGCTTTCATGACTCTTGGCCCGTTCGCGACGTGCAGGTGACTCTATCCCGCTGGCACAGGCAGAAAATCGGTGTAGGCAACCAAAGAAGCCCTTATCGCCCCGCCTCGTTGCAGATCGAACGCCCTTCAAGACCACCCAAGAACCAGGGAGAGACGAGTCGAGGAGATGCACGACACGCGCCGCGCATCATCCAGAGCAGAGTGAGGAACGGAAGATCTTCCCTCCGTCCCGCTTCACCTTTTTCAGACAGGCCAGTTCCTGTTTGGGGGCGGCCAAAGGGCAGAGATCGAGAGGTCGGGAAGAGCCCATCCCATTCCACGGTAGGGCCGTTGAATAGGAGGAAGCTGCCATGCCGCCATTGCCACGACGACGCCTGACAGCGACGGGTTGCAGATCGAAGAAGGCGAGCGCGACGTACGCGAGCACTTTCCCGGCCTCCGCGACCTGCGCGGGATTCCGTCGACGGGTTCAGCTACCAGCTACGACGATGATCTTGCAACTTGCCGTGATAATTCCCGAAAAAATCCAGCGAATTATTGAACCCTTCATCAGTGCTGGAGTAGCTCCCGGCGTAATGATGCTGGCGGATGTAATCCAATGCCCGGAGGGACAGAGATCCAGTGCCTTGCTAGTCACAAGGCACAACTTGCCTTGCCCCCTCACATCCACCCTCCCTTCAGATCCAACGGCCACCAACCGACCAAGGCAAATCCAGGAGGTTGACCAGAAACCAGGCGGTCCAAACCACACACGGACCGAGCTTCGTCTTCACGCTCGCGAGCCAACTCCCGTCACCGCCGCACCGACGGCGGCGCTGCAGTTCCCGTCGCCGCGCCGCATGACATGATGAGAGCTTCGGCGGCCTCCCCATTCAACACACGAGAGGAGCCGGTCCGGCTGCTCCTCCATGGTGAGCTCCGGCGGGCTCGACGGCGGCCCCGTCCGCCTCCCATCCGGCGGCTTCATCCCGTTCCAGACTCCTCCTCTGCCCCCTCCGACGGCCTGCTCCAACCTTCAACAGAAGGCAGGAAACTGCATGTTCGGAGCTGGGCATTGGGCGGAGATCCCTGCAGGCGTCATCTGACTTCTACGGCTGCAGCTGCCTGAGCTCCCTGTCCTCTGTTTCCTGCGGCGGGGTGGGCCTGGGCGGAGGAGCCCGTCGTAGTGGGGGCGTGGGCCCCACCGGCGGCGTGTTCTCCGGCTCTCTCCCGCCCGTTTCCCTCGCCGGCGTCGGTGGCAGAGCTCGCCTGGGAAGCCCGCGCAAGCCTTTTCCTTCCCCGCGTGGATGTTTCGCTGAGTCCGCCTTGGTTCTGGTCGTGCGTTTTGGTCAACAGCCTGGATTTAGTCTTGGTCGTTTGGTGGCCGTTAGATCTGAACGAAGGGTGGATGCGAGGGGCAAGGCAAGGTGTGCCTTGTGACTAGCAAGGCACTGGATCTTTGTCCTGCCCGGAGATGCAGGACGGATTCGAAAGGTGCACCTGGTAACCCTGTCAGCCAGTGGGCGCCGCCGGCGTGAAAAATGGCTCCATCAAGACAGAGTCAAAATGAATTCAGATTAAATCTAAAAATCTGCAGAATACAGATACGATCTAGCACTGCTACCCAAAACGTGGGTAACCTCGGGCGATACAAGGACACGTAAGCAGGTTGCCGCCGAACAAAGACATCGTCACTACCTGTCGTTTCCGAGTTGCGCTAAGTTAAGAAAAAAAGATCGTCGAACAGAATTTGACTAGCTGGGTGAGGGACTACCGTGAGTTTGAGGACACGTGTGTGTGCATGCTTCCTCCCTTCTCTTGCTATTATGGACTTTTGTGATTCAAGTTGAGTGAGCTGTAATCTTTTTACTTCCTTCATTCCTAAAACTACTATGGGTATGGAAGCACAATTTCTAAAACGATCTTATATTTCACTCATTCTAAATTCCCTAAGAACGACCATAGAAGAGCGCCCTTTGCATCGACGACCATGGATCTCGGAGATGGAGCACCGTCCACTCATCCACCATTGATTAGACCACTGAGAGGTGTCCAGGTCCACTAAACCAAGCCATTCCTTTATGCCACATGAAATGCGAAGAAGTATCGAGGGTTGAACAAAAGATGTGCCACGGTCCCCGGCTCCCTCGTGCAAAGTTGACCAAGCCCATAATTTGACCAACCTCGGCAATCTAGGCAGTCTCGAAGGATCAACCAATAAAAGTTCTGCATTTGGGTGTTTGGGGGGGGGGGGAGCTTACCCCAAACATACGGCTGCGTGAAGGAGGTATGCGATGTGAGGCGGTAGTCCCATTGGTGGCGAGTTTCCAAGTGATATAGTCCGCAATGTGCACTTCTTGGAGCCTACTCCAAAGTGTGGAAAACTAATTAATATCATCAAACGACTTGCCCAGATACCCCTCCCCCCCCTCAAGTGACAGGAAAAATGGCTCCCACCTCCACCTCCACCTCCACCTCCAAGGCGACTCCCACGGCGACCACCTCCTCCACGACCATCAATGGCGTCTTCCACTAAGGTGATGCAAGGATGGATCCTCAAGGTCTCTCCTCCTCATTGGACTTCACCCATGGAACCAATCTCTCACGTAAGATCTTCTCCATCTTTTCTACCCCGATCCATCCTACCTCTGTCGATGGTTTTCATCTGGTGGTATCCTTTGGGAGGGCCACCTTTCGTTTAGATCTGCCGCTTGTTGAGGTTGCCCTCCAATCTTGCCTTTGATCCTTGGGAGCTAGCCTCCGGATCTCATACTTGAGGGATAGAGTTTTCAGATTCACGGTGAACTCCAAGGCTATTGGTTTTTTCATCTATCGTCTCCATTCATTTGCATGCCCATCTTTCACATGCTTTTTCCACCTTTGGGGATCTGGTGGTCCTAATTGGCGATTTGAGCATCATTCTTGGTTATCTCAACAATCCATGGAGTGGCAGTTGGTTACTCGTCGGAATCCTCTCACCGGTGCAAATTCTGTGCCGATTAGATCTCATCGTTCTTTCATTGACGTGGTCGCTCGCCCATGCCAAGATCCAAGATCCTCGGATCACGCGCTGGATTCCCGCTCGCCTATTTTTTTTTGAATCGGCGTGGCTCCACTTCTCCCAGCCCATCTCACGTCTCGCCAACACCATCCCCTCCATCTCAGCCCATTCGGCAGCCGCCTCCACAGCCCACCCCACCACTTGTCCACCCATCGGCCCAGTTCCCTCCCCCCTCCCCACTTCCGCTTTTGGGCTGCACGAGATGTTTGGACCCTTTTCACTTGCGGCCGTTTGCAAATCCCAGGTGAGATGCCGAGGTTGTTACAATTATGGACATATCAAGAAAAACTGTTTACGAAAAAAAGGAAAAACACTGTTTTTTCGCATTAAATCTAAACCACCTGGGAAAGAGACACATTCATCCCCTGCCCCTTCCTCTGCCGCTCCGTCTCCCAACCCTTTTGCATCTGCTGCACCGCCACCACCTCCACCACCTCCGCCACCTCCACCTGCTTGCTGCCCCCGTCCTGACGACGGTGGCCTGATGGCGAACTACCCCTGTGACCCTCACCCTCATCTCCCTCCTGGCGCGGACATTGTGCCGCATTTTGTTCATCGTCGACGCAGGGCTTTTCACGTCTTCACCAACACGCCACTGCTCAACTGCGACGACTGGGCAATCATCGTCCTCGAACCTGAATCCGACCCTGCACAGTTCACTGGTGATGCCGCTCTCATCCGTGGCTTCCTCAACAATCAGGGTTATCACGTCCGTCAGATGACAAGGTCAGCTACGGGTGCGGCATTAGTTCAGTTCTCTGACACCTGTTCTAGAGATGCTGCGATAGATCGTAGTCCTTTCTTCATTGGTGATAGCATCTTAAGGGTTATTCCCCAGGACCGTGGTCTGAATCATAGAAATTGCACTTTTACTCATGATGTTTGGCTTATGATGGTTAATTACCCCCAAGAGGCATGGCATGTTGAAAAGATTAAGGAATCTGTCAGTGAATTTGGTAAATTTTTGGTTTGGAATCGTGATGGATCAAACAGAGCTAGAATCCTAGTTAAGGTTAGAGTTCCTGATCTCCTGGAGGTCCCTATCGGTCCGGTGTTATGTCGAGAATACTAGTGATGAGGGTCATGGTCACTCTTGGACTGTGGTCAATTATATTCTGCAAGCCAAGCTCATTGGAGGACTTGGTGGTGATGAAGATCCTCTGCCACCTGATGGAGGAAACCCTCATCCACTACCAAACATTCCTTTTGGTGGTATTTGGGATGACTTGGTTCATGAGAATAATGAGATGCAGGATAATGTTGCACCAAATCAAGGAAATGTTGCACCTGGTGGTAATGCTGCTCCAGCTGCTGATGGGGAACCCATGGTGCATACACCTCCCCAAGCCTCTGTGCAAAACAGTCAAAACAGTCATAATCATGATATTGAGCCTGCTGTGGAGGCAGTTGATGCTCTTGCAGCCTATCATAGCATGCTCACAGATGTTCTCAGTGCTTTCCCAGATGCTTTGGGCAAACTTGGTAATGAAAATGTTACAGGAGCTAGAATCCGGATGATTGATGTTACTGCTGAAGAATATTCAGATAGAAAATGTGTTGTCACAGTGTTCACTGCACAGCAGGCACCTGCTAATAAATCCTCTGTCATCATATCTGAGATCTATGATAGTCAAGCCACTACTTCTGCTGTTCTTCCTTCACAAATTCTTCCTTCTGAAGAAATCCCTGATGTGGCTATGTCTGATGTCATGTATGAAAGCAACAACACTGTTATGGATACACCTGTTGGCAAGAGGAAAAATGAGCAAGCCCCTGTGGATGTCAAGGAAGTCAGGCGCAGTAGAAGAATTGTTGTTATCTCTGCTGGTTACAAGGATAAAGAAGTTGCAAATGCAGCAATGGCAAGGGAGCTTGAGAAAGAGCAGCAGAATGAAGCTGTTGACTGCCAAAACCCACCGGCGGGCAGCGGCCTTGTCAACACCGTAGAGCCGGGAAGAGCCTAGAGCTGCGGCTGGCTGAGACCCCTCCGAGCGACGGCCCGCAATGCTCTTCTGGTCACACGCGGCGATGCGAAGTGCAAGGGCGTGCCACCTGACCTATACCTGGTCGGGGAAGGTGATGGGGATGCCTCGCTTAGTTTCTCCGCAGGGCATACATGTAAACGTTAAATACGAGCCTCGATCGGCTCTCAGGTTATCCCGTGAATCGGCTCAAAGAGCCGATCCACCCATGATTCGTACGGGGTGCACGAATACTTGGTGGTCCTGCTTGATCAAGATAAAGCTAATGAGATCTACGACGATTTAGGGTTTTCACCGCATAATCGGATCATCCTACTCCAGGTTGGGCCTCGCGGCCACGCACGGTGCTCGTAAGCCAATCCTAAACAAGGCCTAAAAACCAACATGAAGTTGATCCTCGGAACATCCTGTTTAGGACTTGCGAACGCCACCCTACGTGCCACTCTGGATCCTCGCCCCTTTGTAAGGCCTAACTATTGCGAGATATTAAACTAATCCTTGTAGAACAAGGAGCAATCGTAACGGATCGGATCTACTGAATAATGATCAAGCGGGGTGCCGCCCCACACCCGAGATAGGTGTGAGGGCGGATAGATATGCAAGGGTTGCACTACGTAAGCATGCTTAAACGAAGAACAATGCTAACCCTAACACATCTAATGGTAACTACGTTGCTCGCCATCAAAAGAGCTTCAGTACGGGCAACGCATGAACAACGTGGGGCTTGTGCTGCCTAGATCGCAAGATGCGATCTAGGCAAGCATGTCGCTACCTGATAGAAACCCTCGAGACGAAGGAGTTGGCGATGCGCCGAGATTGGTTTGTTTTGGGTTGAACGTGAGTTGTTGTTTATTTCATAAACCCTAGGTACATATTTATAGTCCAGGGGACTTTCTAATGTGGGCGTGCACCAAACCGTGCACGAGTAAGATTCTACTTTCTAAACTAAGATGCGATCTAATATTTTACAGATACAAGGGCAATTAAACCCAACTTGGTATAACAGGCCGATTCACGTAATCCTCCATGTATATTTCCTTAAGCCCATCTTGATTGCGGCCCACCTCTGACTCGGTTAAATCCTGGTGATAACACATGCCCCC
>NC_061508.1:236967657-237001996 GCF_022539505.1 Lolium rigidum | reverse complement strand
TTTTTCTACTAGTGATACTTGTCATAGATTGCTTGTGTATAATATTTTTCAATTCATCTAATCAAGATACAATAATTTAGCATCTCGTGCTGCAACGTGAAAGGATAATATCTAGAAGTTCCAATCCATCAACCAAAACAACGAATACAAACCTGGTGGGGACTGGAGAACACCACTATCTGAATAGAGCCCAAGAACCCATGGTTTTGTTTCATCCGTCCGCTGCACATGCAGTTATTCTCTGATTCCTTTGTGGCCCTTTTGACATCTCCTGGTTCATTGCTCCAGACCGACGGCCTCGATGCATGCAGCAAGCTTAGTAGGAAAATCATGCACCCTTGGACTCTTGGAGCAGCGGGGGACAGATGAGTTTTTCTCGTCCGTCATTATCTTCTATGTACCTTAGAAAAAGAAATTGCTGCGCTCCATCTCGTTGGTGTGGCAGATCACTGGTGGCACAGATTAGATCGTGCATGGAACAGATAAAACTTTAAAAACACGGATGCTCCGGATAAATTGTAAAATAGTGGTCTGTGAATGGCCTATCTGGGCTCTCCAGATCATATAAATTCATGAAATATATGAACTTGCTTCATTGCTGTGGAAAGCATGGCCCTACCTATTCTCTCGAATTTGAACTAACCATAGTGACTACATATCTGCAAGAAAAGGAAAAGAAAATCGTATATTAGCTTAGGTAACACCTAGGTTCTTCTGTTGCTAGAAAACATGTGTGTGCCACAGCTGAGAACTTACCTCTGCCCATTCGTCTCACGTACTCAGCTGCCGGGAACAGCCAGGCGAAACATTAGCAAGCCTGCATCCAACATAATTTAGATTCGTTTCAATGCTTGTTGGCCAATACTACTGAAAGCGCACCAGCATACCTTGCTTTCAGAGATGAACCTAATAAAAAATGGTAAAAGTTGAAAGCATGGCTATACCTGGTGGTCTACTTTCTTGGATATCGGGATAGTCCGCATAATGCAGAATAGGGTACCTGGCCAAACCTACGGCACATTGTCGTGCTAGCTTTGCGTTGAGATGGCGGCATTGGTATGCAATCTGCAGGGTACACAGAGGCCGGACATCGGACACAGAGAGCAGACGACGATAGCCCTAGGAGAGGCGGCAAATCGTGATTCGCCTGGCTGAGAAAATGCACTTCCGGAAGAAGACAATCGAAATTCCACGCGGATCTTGAATCCTATGTCCTCCTCTAGCAGGGCTCCCGCCGTGAGTGCTTGTGCATGCATGAAAATCTTGATTATCACACTATGCATGCAAAGCCTGATTAGGCTATTCATTAATTCGAAAAATCCTTGGCACATACGTACTACATGGCGTGAGTGTATTGCCTGCATCTGCATCCTTCGTGTGTCCTTGACTGACGCTGCCAAGATCTGAGCCAATCCAATCATGATGAGTGTGAAGACGTGAGCTGTGGCAGAGACGGCGAGGCCCGAACGTCTAGAGCGGTAGAGCCATGCGCAGCGGCGGAGACGGAGGCCGCAGGACAGGCGGTGGCAGATTAGGGGTAGAGGCGTAGGGGAAGAAGGACAATCGATATGTGCTGATATTAGATGAGATCGACTTCGATCGGCGACGTTAGCAAGTTATTGTTGGTCTGTTTTTGTTTTACTATATCCTAACTAACACGGGAGAAGGACAATCCATACGTTGATATCGAGATTGACTTCCCCCGAACGTGTAGCCAGTTAATCGTGTTCGCTCTTTTTTATTTGATTGTTTGCAGCTAATCTACACCGTTGGTTGTTTGTTGTTTTAATAATATAATAGATAGATAGTTTTTAAGGCTACTTTCCCATGAGTTATATATTGCAGAGACAGAGAATAGAATTTTAAAGGTAGCACTCAAGTAATTTACTTTTGAATGGCAGAGAAATACCATGTAGTAGGTAGGTATGGTGGACACAAATGGCATAGTATTTGGCTCAAGGATTTGGATGCACGAGAAGAATTCCTCTCAATACAAGGCTAGGCTAGCAAGGTTATTTGAAGCAAACTCAAGTATAAAAGGTGCAGCAAAGCTCACATATGAACATATTGTAACTATTATAAGACTTTACATTGTCTCCTTGTTGTTCAAACACCTCAACCAGAAAATATCTAGACTCTAGAGAGATCAATCATGCAAACCAAATTTTAACAAGCTCTATGTAGTTCTTCATTAATAGGTGCAAAGTACATGATGCAAGAGCTTAAACATGATCTATATGAGCACAACAATTGCCAAGTATCACATTATTCAAGACATTATACCATTTACCACATGCAGCATTTTCTGTTTCCAACCAAATAGCAATTAACGAAGCTGTTTTCAACTCCGCCATGAACATTAAGATAAAGCTAAGAACACATGTGTTCATATGCAACAGCGGAGCGTGTCTCTCTCCCAAACAAGCATGAATTTATTTAAACAAAACAAAAACAAACAGACGCTCCAAGTAAAGTACATAAGATGTGACCGAATAAAAATATAGTTTCAAGAGAAGAAACCTGATAAATTGTTGATGAAGAAGGGGATGCCTTGGGCATCCCCAAGATTAGACGCTTGAGTCTTCTTGAAATATGCGGGGATGAACCACGGGGCATCCCCAAGCTTAGACTTTTCACTCTTCTTGATCATAGTATATCATCCTCCTCTCTTGACCCTTGAAAACTTCCTCCACACCAAACTTAGAACAAACTCATTAGAGGGTTAGTGCATAATCAAAAATTCACATGTTCAGAGGTAACACAATCATTCTTAACACTTCTGGACATTGCCCAAAGCTACTGGAAGTTAATGGAACAAAGAAATCCATTCAACATAGCAAAAGAGGCAATGCGAAATAAAAGACAGAATCTGTCAAAACAGAACAGTCCGTAAAGACGAATTTTTTAGAGGCACCAGACTTGCTCAGATGAAAATGCTTAAATTGAATGAAAGTTGCGTACATATCTGAGGATCAAGCACGTAAATTGGCAGATTTTTCTGAGTTACCTACAGAGAACCCTTCCCAAATTCGTGACAGCAAGAAATCTGTTTGCACGCGAGTAATCCAAATCTAGTATTGACTTTACTATCAAAGACTTTACTTGGCACAACAATGCAATAAAATAAAGATAAGGAGAGGTTGCTACAGTATTAACAACTTCCAAGACACAACAAAACAGTAGCAAAATAAAGACATGGGTTATCTCCCAAGAAGTTCTTTCTTTGTAGCCATTAAGATGGGCTCAGCAATTTTAACGATGCTCGCACAAGGATGAGAGTTGAAGAAAAAGAGAGCATCAAAAAGCAAGTTCAAAACATATTTAAGTCTAACCCACTTGCTATGAAAAGGAATCTTATACACAAATAAATTCATGAAGAACAAAGTGACAAGCATAAGAAGGCAATACAAGCGCAACTTCAAAATTCTCAACATAAAGAGGGGAAACTTAATATTATTAAGATGCATATAACCATGTTTCCCTCTCTCATAATAACTTTCGAGTAGCATCATTGATGAAATCCACAATATATCCATCACTTAAAACATTCTTATCATGGTTCATATGTATAAAAGTATCATTATTTTTGGCATAAGAAAAACTCTTCTCATTAATAGTAATTGGAGCGAGGATCATTATCAAGAATTTGAACATGGTAAACAAGTTGCATACTAAGGGAATTATTTTTGGCAATCCAATCATAACTATGACAAGTTTCATAAGGATAGTTATAACCTTTATCATAGCATTCTTTATAATAATCATCAAAGATTGGAGGCAGAGTGTCATCATAAGAAATAGAATAATTATCTTTCACAGTATGTTCATCTGTGACCATACCATCATTGTTACTAGAAGGAGATGTATCAAACATATAATGATCAGTAGCAAAAGGATTTTCAAACACCTTGATGCGTGTAGTTGACACGTCCGTTGGGAACCCCAAGAGGAAGGTGTGATGCGCACAGCGGCAAGTTTCCCTCAGTAAGAAACCAAGGTTTAATCGAACCAGTAGGAGTCAAGAAGCACGTTGAAGGTTGATGGCGGCGGGATGTAGTGCGGCGCAACACCGGAGATTCCGGCGCCAACGTGGAACCTGCACAACACAACCAAAGTACTTTGCCCCAACGAAACAGTGAGGTTGTCAATCTCACCGGCTTGCTGTAACAAAGGGTTAACCGTATTGTGTGGAAGATGATTGTTTGCAAGAAAACGAGTAAAACAAGTATTGCGGACAGATTTGTATTTCGAGTATAAAAGAATGGACCGGGGTCCACAGTTCACTAGAGGTGTCTCTCCCATAAGATAAAAGCATGTTGGGTGAACAAATTACAGTCGGGCAATTGACAAATAGAGAGGGCATAACAATGCACATACATGTCATGATAAATATAGTGAGATTTAATTGGGCATTACGACAAAGTACATAGACCGCCATCCAGCTGCATCTATGCCTAAAAAGTCCACCTTCAGAGTTATCATCCGACCCCCTCCAGTATTAAGTTGCTAACAACAGACAATTGCATTAAGTATTGCGCGTAATGTAATCAATAACTACATCCTCCGACATAGCATCAATGTTTTATCCCTAGTGGCAACAGCACATCCATAATCTTAGGGGTTTCTGTCACTCCCCCAGATTCACGGAGACATGAACCCACTACCGAGCATAAATACTCCCTCTTGGAGTTACTAGCATCAACTTGGCCAGAGCCTCTACTAATAACGGAGAGCATGCAAGATCATAAAAAACACATAGGTAATAACTTGATAATTAACATAACATAGTATTCTCTATCCATCGGATCCCGACAAACACAACATATAGCATTACAGATAGATGATCTTGATCATGTTAGGCAGCTCACAAGATCCAACAATGAAGCACAATGAGGAGAAGACAACCATCTAGCTACTTGCTATGGACCCATAGTCCAGGGGTGAACTACTCACTCATCACTCCGGAGGCGACCATGGCGGTGAAGAGTCCTCCGGAAGATGAATCCCCTCTCCGGCAGGTGCCGGAGGAGATCTCCGGAATCCCCCGAGATGGGATTGGCGGCGGCGGCGTCTCCGGAAGGTTTTCCGTATCGTGGCTCTCGGTATCGGGGGTTTCGCGACGGAGGCTTTAAGTAGGCGGAAGGGCAACGCGGGGGCCACACGAGGGCCCCACACCACAGGTCGGCGCGGCCAGGGCCTGGGCCGCGCCGCCCTAGTGTGGCGGCGCCTCGTGGCCCCACTTCGACTCCTCTTCGGTCTTCTGGAAGCTTCGTGGCAAAATAGGACCCTGGGAGTTGATTTCGTCCTTTTCCGAGAATATTTCGTTACTAGGATTTCTGAAACCAAAAACAGCGAGAAAACAGCAATCGGCTCTTCGGCATCTTGTTAATAGGTTAGTTCCGGAAAATGCACGAATATGACATAAAGTGTGCATAAAACATGTAGATATCATCAATAATGTGGCATGGAACATAAGAAATTATCGATACGTCGGAGACGTATCAGCATCCCCAAGCTTAGTTACTGCTCGTCCCGAGCGGGTAAAACGATAACAAAGATAATTTCGAAGTGACATGCCATCATAACCTTGATCATACTATTTGTAAACATATGTAATGAATGCAGCGATCAAAACAATGGTAATGATATGAGTAAACAAGTGAATCATAAAGCAAAGACTTTTCATGAATAGTACTTCAAGACAAGCATCAATAAGTCTTGCATAAGAGTTAACTCATAAAGCAATAAATCAAAGTAAAGGTATTGAAACAACACAAAGGAAGATTAAGTTTCAGCGGTTGCTTTCAACTTGTAACATGTATATCTCATGGATAATTGTCAACATAGAGTAATATAACAAGTGCAATATGCAAGTATGTAGGAATCAATGCACAGTTCACACAAGTGTTTGCTTCTTGAGGTGGAAAGAGATAGGTGAACTGACTCATCATAAAAGTAAAAAGAATGGTCCTTCAAAGAGGAAAGCATCGATTGCTATATTTGTGCTAGAGCTTTTATTTTGAAAACATGAAACAATTTTATCAACGGTAGTAATAAAGCATATGAGTTATGAAAATTATATCTTACAAGTTGCAAGCCTCATGCACGAGTATACTAATAGTGCCCGCACCTTGTCCTAATTAGCTTGGACTACCGGATCATCGCAATACACATGTTTTAACCAAGTGTCACAATGGGGTACCTCCATGCCGCTCGTACAAAGGTCTAAGGAGAAAGCTCGCATTTTGGATTTCTCGCTTTTGATTATTCTCAACTTAGACATCCATACCGGGACAACATGGACAACAGATAATGGACTCCTCTTTAATGCATAAGCATATGGCAACAATTATTATTCTCATATGAGATTGAGGATATATGTCCAAAACTAAAACTTCCACCATTAATCATGGCTTTAGTTAGCGGCCCAATGTTCTTCTCTAACAAAATGCATGCTCCAACCATTAAGGTGGTAGATCTCTCTTACTTCAGACAAGACGGACATGCATAGCAACTCACATGATATTCAACAAAGAATAGTTGATGGCGTCCCCGAAACATGGTTATCGCACAACAAGCAACTTAATAAGAGATAAAGTGCATAAGTACATATTCAATACCACAATAGTTTTTAAGCTATTTGTCCCATGAGCTATATATTGTAAAGGTGAATGATGGAATTTTAAAGGTAGCACTCAAGCAATTTACTTTGGAATGGCGGAGAAATACCATGTAGTTGGTAGGTATGGTGGACACAAATGGCATAGTGGTTGGCTCAAGGATTTTGGATGCATGAGAAGTATTCCCTCTCGATACAAGGTTTAGGCTAGCAAGGTTACTTGAAACAAACACAAGGATGAACGGTGCAGCAAAACTCACATAAAAGACATATTGTAAACATTATAAGACTCTACACCGTCTTCCTTGTTGTTCAAAACTCAATACTAGATATTATCTAGACTCTAGAGAAACCAAATATGCAAACCAAATTTTAGCAAGCTCTATGTGTTTCTTCATTAATGGGTGCAAAGTATATGATGCAAGAGCTTAAACATGAGCACAACAATTGCCAAGTATCAAATTATTCAAGACATTTTAGAATTACTACATGTAGCATTTTCCAATTCCAACCATATAACAATTTAACGAAGAAGAAACTTCGCCATGAATACTATGAGTAAAGCCTAAGGACATACTTGTCCATATGCTAAAGCGGAGCGTGTCTCTCTCCCATACAGTGAATGCTAGATCCATTTTATTCAAACAAAACAAAAACAAAAACAAACCGACGCTCCAAGCAAAGTGCATAAGATGTGACGGAATAAAAATATAGTTTCAGGGGAGGAACCTGATAATGTTGTCGATGAAGAAGGGGATGCCTTGGGCATCCCCAAGCTTAGACGCTTGAGTCTTCTTAGAATATGCAGGGGTGAACCACCGGGGCATCCCCAAGCTTAGAGCTTTCACTCTCCTTGATCATATTGGATCATACTCCTCTCTTGATCCTTGAAACCTTCCTCCACACCAAACTCGAAACAACTCATTAGAGGGTTAGTGCACAATAAAAATTAACATGTTCAGAGGTGACACAATCATTATTAACACTTCTGGACATTGCATAAAGCTACTGGACATTAATGGATCAAAGAAATTCATCGAACATAGCAAAAGAGGCAATGCGAAATAAAAGGCAGAATCTGTCAAAACAGAACAGTCCGTAAAGATGGATTTAATTGAGGCACCAGACTTGCTCAAATGAAAATTCCCAAATTGAATGAAAGTTGCGTACATATATGAGGATCACTCACGTAAATTGGCATAATTTTCTGAGTTACCTACAGAGAATTAGATCCAGATTCGTGACAGCAAAGAAATCTGTTTCTGCGCAGTAATCCAAATCTAGTATTTACTTTACTATCAAAGACTTTACTTGGCACAACAAAACATAAAACTAAGATAAAGAGAGGTTGCTACAGTAGTAAACAACTTCCAAGACTCAAATATAAAACAAAAATACTGTAGTAAAAACATGGGTTGTCTCCCATAAGCGCTTTTCTTTAACGCCTTTCAGCTAGGCGCAGAAAGTGTGTATCAAGTATTATCAAAGGGTGGTTCATCTACAGCGGGGTTTGGAGTTTTCTCAACCAAGCATAGTGTATTGGATACATAAGTTTCAGCGTCTCCCTTTTCATTAGTCTTGGGCTTGCTACTCTCATCGAACAAATTTTCAGGAACAAGCCAAGCATAGTTATGTTCTAGCGCATCATTCATAGCTAGGAGTTTACATGGTATTGGTGCTTTGATCTCCCCACCATCATTAATATTATTAGTGTACCTTATTCTATCCATGTCCATTTTTTCAAGGAGACCAACAAAATTAGTATGAGAACCAAGCATATTAAATTTAGCAAAGACTTTTCTAGCCTCTCTTGCTAGACCACCAAATTCTCTAAGAAGGGTTTCTAAAACAAAATCTTTCTTTTCCCCCTCTTCTATATCACCGAGTGTAAGAAACATATGTTGGATTATAGGATTGAGATTAACAAATTTAGTTTCCAACATGCGAACTAAAGCAGAAGACAGCAATTTCATAAGTAGGAGCAAGTTCTACCAAGTGTCTATCTTCAAAATCTTCAACGGTACTAACATGACTAAAAAATTCTTCTATATTGTTTCTCCCAATTATAGACCCGCGTCCTACCGGTATGTCTTTTGTGGTAAAATTAAAAGGAAACATGATGAATCAAGTAAAGTAAATGCAAGTAACTAATTTTTTTGTGTTTTTTATATAGAGTGCAAGACAGTAAATAAAGTAAAGCTAGCTACTAATTTTTTTTGTGTTTTGATATAATGAAGCAGACAAAGTAGTAAATAAAATAAAGCAAGACAAAAACAAAGTAAAGAGATTGGGAAGTGGAGACTCCCCTTGCAGCGTGTCTTGATCTCCCCGCAACGGCGCCGGAAATTTGCTTGATGCGTGTAGTTGACACGTCCGTTGGGAACCCCAAGAGGAAGGTGTGATGCGCACAGCGGCAAGTTTCTCTCGGTAAGAAACCAAGGTTTAATCGAACCAGTAGGAGTCAAGAAGCACGTTGAAGGTTGATGGCGGCGGGATGTAGTGCGGCGCAACACCGGAGATTCCGGCGCCAACGTGGAACCTGCACAACACAACCAAAGTACTTTGCCCCAACGAAACAGTGAGGTTGTCAATCTCACCGGCTTGCTGTAACAAAGGGTTAACCGTATTGTGTGGAAGATGATTGTTTGCAAGAAAACAATAAAACAAGTATTGCAGCATATTTGTATTTCAAGTATAAAAGAATGGACCGGGGTCCACAGCTTCACTAGAGGTGTCTCTCCCATAAGATAAAAGCATGTTGGGTGAACAAATTACGGTCAGGCAATTGACAAATAGAGAGGGCATAACAATGCACATACATGTCATGATAAATATAGTGAGATTTAATTGGGCATTACGACAAAGTACATAGACCGCCATCCAACTCGCATCTATGCCTAAAAAGTCCACCTTCGAGGTTATCATCCGAACCCCTCCAGGTATTAAGTTGCTAACAACGGACAATTGCATTAAGTATTGCGCGTAATGTAATCAATAACTACATCCTCCGACATAGCATCAATGTTTTATCCCTAGTGGCAACAAGCACATCCATAATCTTAGGGGTTTCGTCACTCCCCGCATTCACTGGAGACATGAACCCACTACCGAGCATAAATACTCCCTCTTGGAGTTACTAGCATCAACTTGGCCAGAGCCTCTACTAATAACGGAGAGCATGCAAGATCATAAAAAACACATAGGTAATAACTTGATAATTAACATAACATAGTATTCTCTATCCATCGGATCCCGACAAACACAACATATAACATTACAGATAGATGATCTTGATCATGTTAGGCAGCTCACAAGATCCAACAATGAAGCACAATGAGGAGAAGACAACCATCTAGCTACTGCTATGGACCCATAGTCCAGGGGTGAACTACTCACTCATCACTCCGGAGGCGACCATGGCGGTGAAGAGTCCTCCGGGAGATGAATCCCTCTCCGGCGGGGTGCCGGAGGAGATCTCCAGAATCCCCCGAGATGGGATTGGCGGCGGCGGCGTCTCGGGAAGGTTTTCCGTATCGTGGCTCTCGGTACTGGGGGTTTCGCGACGGAGGCTTTAAGTAGGCGGAAGGGCAACGCGGGGGGCCACACGAGGGTCCCACACCACATGTCGGCGCGGCCAGGGCCTGGGCCGTGCCGCCCTAGTGTGGCGGCGCCTCGTGGCCCCACTTCGACTCCTCTTCGGTCTTCTGGAAGCTTCGTGGCAAAATAGGACCCTGGGTGTTGATTACGTCCAATTACGAGAATATTTCGTTACTAGGATTTCTGAAACCAAAAACAGCAGAAAACAAGAATCGGCTCTTCGGCATCTTGTTAATAGGTTAGTTCCAGAAAATGCACGAGTATGACATAAAGTGTGCATAAAACATTTAGATATCATCAATAATGTGGCATGGAACATAAGAAATTATCGATACGTCGGAGACGTATCACAACTCATCCCCAAGCTTAGAGCTTTCTATATCATTATGGGAGGAAGCATGGAGAGTACTGATACTATGGCAATTATTAACATTATCTTTTTCAGAATTAGTTTCCCAGAGATTTGCAATATCAAAAGTAGTATGCTCTTTAAAATCATGATCACTAATGTAGGTAAAGGGCATAGGAAGATCATTGTATTCAGATTCATTATCATAATAATCATCAGGAGCAACATACTTACGGTTACCCATCGTTATCTCTTTCTCTTTATTCCCCTTCTTCTTCTTCTTCTTCTTCTTCTTCTTCGTTCCCTTCTTCTTCTTCTCTTCCTTCTCCTCGTTCCCTTCTTTAGAGGAAGAGGCTTGAAGGGGGGATTCTCCACATAACCTGATTTATTTCCAGAAACAATAGAAGAAACTTGGGAGGATTCCTCCTTTTCATTAATAAGTTCAAAACACACAGCGGTCCTATCATATTTTGGCAAAGTGTCATCTTCTAAAATATTTTGTATGTAAGTATTTGTATGGCAACTATCAATTCAATAAGAAAAACACCCATGCAGGACATCATCAATATCAAGATCACTCATATGTAACAAAGAGATTTTTCTTGATAACTCTTCACACCACAAAAATAAAGTAAGTTCATCATGCTGATTAGGAGTAATTTCATCATCACAATAAAAATTTGCAGCACTCATGGGGTTCAAATTATCATTGGAAGAGCATTGAAAATTAAAATGACCCACTCTATGGCAAAGTTCACAAATAAAAGGATAGAGGGCACAAACTTTTTTACCAAGATCATCTAGAGCCCTAAACCACTTTCTAGTTTTTTCATTAATATGATGGATACAATATTCATCTTTGATTTGATTAATTCCACAAGGTCTATGCATTCCACAAAAATTAACATTCTTATAGGAAATAGCATTCTTAGGAGTTTGAGCATGTTTATTGCAATCATTAACAACAATTTCATCCTTCATGCAAGCCTCTTTAGAAGGTTCATGATACTTATCAAAATTCTTCCTAGGCAATTCAAAATGAGAGGCAAAAGCTTTATAAAGATTTGCAGCAACTTGAGAGTCAAGACCATAGGTAGCACTCATATTTCGAAATTTACCGAGTATCCATAAAAGTTTCAATGCATTCATAATCATAATTTATACCCGACTCTCTACCTTTGTCGTTCTCCCAATCTTCAGCGTTCTCCTTAATCCGATCAAGAAGGTCCCTTTTAAACTCTTCTTCATTGCGTGTAAATGATCCAGAACAAGTAGTATCCAGCAAGGTTTTATCCTGAAAAGAAAGTCTTGCATAGAAATTATCAATGATGATATTACCAGGAAGCTCATGATTGGGGCATTTGAGCATTAAAGACTTCAATCTCTCCCATGCTTGGGCAATACTCTCTCCATCATGAGGCCAGAAATTATATATGCGGTTGCGGTCTTTGTGAATTTCACTTGGAGGATAGAATTTAGAATAAAATAGAGGCACAATATCCTTCCAATCAAGAGAATTTCCATCCTTCAGCAGTTTATACCAATGCGTCGCTTTACCAGACAACGACATGGAGAATAATTTCTTCTTCACTTCATCCATAGAGATACCTGCACACTTGAATAACCCGCATAATTCATGCAAAAACAGTAAATGATCTCCAGGATGGACAGTTTCATCTCCTTCATAGCGGTTATCCATAACACGTTCAATAATTTTCATAGGTATTTTATATGAAATACTTTCAGCAGGTGGATTTAAAATATCAGAAGCATCATTAGAGTTATCGCATGTGGGAGATAAAGCATTATCAGAGAAAAATATTTCTTCCAAAGCTGAGGAGCAAAAAAGATTATTTTTATATAAACTAGCTTCCCCAAGCTTAGACTCTTCCATAGCATTAGCAGTAATTGCATTCATACTAATAACATTGCTACTATCATGCAGATAAGGTTCCATAGGTTTTTAAATTTTCGCATCAAACAATTCATATCTTAACTCAGGAAATAGATTAAAAAGCTCATTGTTGTTTTCCATTATGCCTAACAAGTGAAAAATAAAAACAAGAAACAAAAAGATGCAATTGCAGGATCTAAAGGAAATAGCTTCGAGCACACACACACAACGGCAACAGAAAAGTACTTAGTAGCCGAGATCCGGAGTGTGAGTACCTTTTACCTTTCCTCCCCGGCAACGGCGCCAGAAAAGTGCTTGATGTCTACGGGTGCTTCTATTCTTGTAGACAGTGTTGGGCCTCCAAGAGCAGAGGTTTGTAGAACAGACAGCAAGTTTCCCTTAAGTGGATCACCCAAGGTTTATCGAACTCGGGGAGGAAGAGGTCAAAGATATCCCTCTCAAGCAACCCTGCAATCACGATACAAGAAGTCTCTTGTGTCCCCAACACACCTAATACACTTATCAGATGTATAGGTGCACTAGTTCGGCGAAGAGATAGTGAAATACAAGTAATATGGATGTATATGAGTAGTAATAGCAATCTGAATAAAATATGGCAGCGAGTAAACATGCAACAGAACAGTAAATAAATGGAGATTCGATGTTTGGAAACAAGGCCTAGGGATCCTACTTTCACTAGTGGACACTCTCAACATTGATCACATAATAAAACCACTCTACACTCTTTTGTTGGATGATGAACACCACTAATTGCGTAGGGCTACAAGAGCACCTCAATGCCGGAGTTAACAAGCTCCACAACATTCGATGTTCATATTCAAATAACCTTAGAGTGCATTATAGACCAACGCAATCACACCGAGAACTAACATAGCATGCACACCGTTACCGATAGACTATGAAAGGGGGAATAAATTGCATCAATACCATCATAGTAATAGTTAACTTCATAATCTACAAGAGATCACAATCATAAACTACGCCAAGTACTACACGATGCACAAACTGTCACCATTACATCATGGAGGAGGAATAGTCTACTTTAATAACATCACTAGAGTAGCACATAGATGATATTCAAATAGATCACAAAGAGAGAGATGAACCACATAGCTACAGCAGAGCCCTCAGCCCCGGGGGTGAATTACTCCCTCCTCATCATGGAGACAGCGATGGCGGTGAAGATGGCGGTGGAGATGGCGGTGGAGATGACTCGGGGGCAATTCCCCGTCCCGGCAGGGTACCGGAACAGAGACTTCTGTCCCCCGAATTGGAGTTTCGCGATGGCGGCGGCGTCCCTGGAGTCTTTCTGGAGTTTCGTGTATCCGTGTCGAGTTTTTAGGTCTCGAGGGATAATATAGGCGAAGAGACGGCGTCGGAAGGGCTGCGGTGGCTCCACACAATAGGGTGGGGTGACCACCCTCCAGGCCGCTCCGGCTTGTGGGGAGGAGGCCCTGGGCCTCCTCTGGCCTGGCCCTTCTGGCTCCGTGAGTCTTCCGGCGAAATAGAATTTTCGTGATTTTTCTGGATTTTTCCGAGCACTTTGGTTTTTGGGCCTTTTCTGCAATAAACAGACATAATAAACAGAAACTGGCACTGTGGCATCTTGTTAATAGGTTAGTCCAATAAATGCCATAATATGATATAAAGTGCATATAAAACATGTGAGTATTGTCATAAAAGTAGCATGAAACATAAGAAATTATAGATACGTTTGGGACGTATCAAGGGCGAAATTACTTTTTTACCCCTGTTCCACGTGTACATCATCTACCGCACACTTTTTCCATCCAACGGTTCGCCGCTTCACCGCACCTCTATTTAAGGTCTTCATCTTCTTCCTCCAGCACTTTCGCTCGCGCCGCTCCCCTGCTCTTCTCTGCAAAAATCTCATCTTGCGCCCCACAGTTCTTTGAACTCAACTTCTCTCGAGCTGCACTCCTGCGCCATTGTTGATGCCACCACGCAGACTGACCAGGCACAGCACGCCGGAATCAACGATGGCTTCCGCAGATCTGGGGAGCGCTCAGTGGGAGAGATCCAAAATCTCTGCCCAAGACATCAACCTCCTGAAGAAACTGGGGATCAGCAAGAAACCCAAAGCGCTGTGCTTCCCCAGCGAAGAGAGCTACCCAACCCCTCCAATGGAGTATCGGGTTAGTTTCGTCGATCATCTCATCCGTGGTCTTTCTGCCCCCATTCACCCTTTTCTTCGGGGGTTGCTTTTTGTTTATGGACGGCAACTTCATCACCTCACACCCAACTCTATCCTCCACATTTCCATCTTCATCACCCTTTGCGAATCCTTCCTCGGCGTCCAGCCTAACTGGGCGTTGTGGAAGCGTATCTTTTTTTGTCGCCGCAATGGCTCTCCCAATGTCGCCTATAACATAGGCGGCGTTGTTATCTGCGTTCGCCCTGATGTCGATTACTTCGATGTCAAATTCCCTGACTCAGTTCAAGGGTGGCGCAAAAAATGGCTATACATTCATGAGGAGAATCACGGATGTGTTGAAGACAACATCCCTCCTTTTGATGGTGCCGAGAAAATCTACCGCCGCCGTTCCTGGGACGCAGAGGCTACCGAAGAAGAAAAAATGGCGACGGAGGCATTGATGACCCGCATCCACGAGCTGCAAAACACCCGCGGCAAAGAGCTGTCGGGTATCCAGATTACGGCATATTTCCTTAGAATCAGAGTGCAGCCTCTGCAGGCTCGCAAAAATCCCCTCTGGAAGTATGTGATACGTCTCCGACGTATCGATAATTTCTTATGTTCCATGCCACATTATTGATGATATCTACATGTTTTATGCATACTTTATGTCATATTTATGCATTTTCCGGCACTAACCTATTAACGAGATGCCGAAGAGCCAGTTGTTGTTTTCTGCTGTTTTTGGTTTCAGAAATCCTAGTAAGGAAATATTCTCGGAATTGGACGAAATCAACGCCCAGGGTCCTATTTTTCCACGAAGCTTCCAGAAGTCCGAAGGGGAAACGAAGTGGGGCCACGAGGTGGGGACACGGTAGGGCGGCGCGGCCCAAGCCCCGGCCGCGCCGGCCTAGTGTGTGGTCCCACCAGGACCCCTCCGAGGCTGCCCTTCCGCCTACTTAAGGTCTCCGTCGCGAAAACCCTATTACGTTCGACGAAACCAGAGAAAACCTTCCGAGCCGCCGCCATCGCGAAGACAAGATCCGGGGACAGGAGTCTCCGTTCCGGCACGCCGCCGAGACGGGGAAGTGCCCCCGGAAGGCTCCTCCATCGACACCACCGCCATCTCCATCAACGCTCGCTGTCTCCCATGAGGAGGGAGTAGTTCTCCATCAAGGCTCGGGGCTGTACCGGTAGCTATGTGGTTAATCTCTCTCCTATGTGCTTCAATACAATAATCTCATGAGCTGCCTTACATGATTGAGATTCATATGATGATGCTTGTAATCTAGATGTCATTGTGCTAGTCAAGTGGGTTTTACTTATGTGATCTCCAGGAGACTCCTTGTCCCACGTGTGTAAAGGTGACGAGTGTGTGCACCGTGTGGGTCTCTTAGGCTATATTTCACGGAATACTTATTCACCGTTATGAATGGCATAGTGAAGTGCTTATTTATATCTCTTTATGATTGCAATGTGTTTTGTATCACAATATATCCGTGTGCTACTCTAGTGATGTTATTAAAGTAGTTTATTCCTCCCTGCACGGTGTAATGGTGACAGTGTGTGCATCGTGTAGTACTTGGCGTAGGCTATGATTGTGATCTCTTGTAGATTATGAAGTTAACTATTGCTATGATGGTATTGATGTGATCTATGCCTCCTTTCGTAGTGTGAAGGTGACAATGTGCATGCTATGTTAGTACTTGGTTTGGTTATGTTGATCCGTTATGCACTCTAAGGTTATTTAAATATGAACATTGAATATTGTGGAGCTTGTTAACTCCGGCATTGAGGGTTCGTGTAATCCTACACAGTTAGTGGTGTTCATCATCCAACAAGAGAGTGTAGATTCTAGCATTTATCTATTTATTCTGTTATGTGATCAATGTTGAGAGTGTCCACTAGTGAAAGTATGATCCCTAGGCCTTGTCCCTAAATACTGCTATCGCTGCTTGTTTACTGTTCTATTGCATCTGTACTTCCTGCAATATTACCACCATCAACCACACGCCAGCAAGCACTTTTCACGGCGCCGTTGCTACTGCTTATATTTATTCATACCACCTGTATTTCACTATCTCTTCGCCGAACTAGTGCACCTAATAGGTGTGTTGGGGACACAAGAGACTTCTTGCTTTGTGGTTGCAGGGTTGCTTGAGAGGGATATCTTTGTCCTCTTCCTCCCTGAGTTCGATAAACCTTGGGTGATCCACTTAAGGGAAACTTGCTACTGTTCTACAAACCTCTGTTCTTGGAGGCCCAACACTGTATACAAGAATAGAAGCACACGTAGACATCAAGCACTTTTCTGGCGCCGTTGCCGGGGAGGAAAGGTAAAAGGCACTCATACTCCGGTCCCAGGTTAAGTACTTTTACGGCGCCGTTGTGTGTGTGCTCGAAGCTATTTCCTTTAGATCCTGCAATTGCATCTTTTTGTTTCTTGTTTACACTAGTTTGGCATAATGGACAACAATGAGCTTCTTATTCTATTTCCTGATTTAAGACATGGATGGTTTGATCCGAAAATTAAAAAACCCATGGAACATATTAGCATGAATACTTTGAATACCATTGTTGCTAATGATATGGAAAATTCTAAGCTTGGGGAAGCTGGTTTTGATGAGCATGATATTTTTAGTCCCCCAAGCATTGAGGAGAAAATTTTCTTTGATGATACTTTGCCTCCTATTTATGATGATTATAACGATATTGGTCTTTTAGTACCGCCTGTTATGGAGGATAAATTTGATTATGATTACAATATGTCTCCTATATTTGATGATGAAAATAATAATGATAGCTACTTTGTTGAATTTGCTCCCACTATTACTAATAAAATTGATTATGCTTATGTGGAGAGTAATAATTTTATGCATGAGACTCATGATAAGAATGCTTTATGTGACAGTTATATTGTTGAGTTTGCTCATGTTGCTACTGAAAGTTATTATGAGAGAGGAAAATATGGTTGTAGAAATTTTCATGTTACTAAAACACCCACTACAAGAAAACCCCCTCTAAAGCAATACATACTCGGCAACGCTCTAGATATTCGTTGCAAAATTTTATCGTAGATACGCATGCATGCGTTGTAGGCTACATCTGTTATACATTATACAGTTTGTAGTTGTAAAACAAGCCCAGCCCACTAATCACGACTCAACGATTCCTTGCTTAACCCCACCAAGCCACGAACCTACGCCCGTCCAATTCCAGTCCCACTCCTTCCCTTCCCCAAACCTAGCCGCCTCAATCCGCTCCCCTAGCGTGCCTCTCAGCCATCGGCGAGCAGGCCCTTCCTTGCCGGCGACCAGTGGCGGCCGGTGATGCAGCCCACATGATACATCCCACTACTCGCCTCCTATTATGAGATACCCTAAATCTGAGAAATTCTTTTGCAGCTAAGATGTATTTGGGCTACTACGTGATGCGGATGTTTGTCGAAAAGCCGCGTCGGCGAGTCAGAGCACGGCGGCGCGGAAGCGGAAGGGCGCGGTAGAGCTTCTTGCTCCAGATGCAATTTCTCTTTTTTACCCTATTAGATTCGTCTCTTATTTTGCCTTGGTTTGAGCGGTTATCAAATCTTTGTAGAAATTCCGTGTATCCTTGACTAGTGCGATGTCACTGGAGGTTGATGCAGCAGCGCAGACGGCACGATCTGGCGTATCAAGAAGCCTGAAATAGAGCTGCATCAGTAATAGCAACCTGCAGCAGGACGACCTGCAGGTAATGATTCATCCCCTTTTGTCGATTCATATCACTTGCATCTGTTACTGCTCCTTCTCATGTGGTATTTCAGATTAAACTATCGTTTGCAAGTTTCAGTTTGCTTCTTCTGCATACAAACTAAACCCGGGCCCTGCAACTCAATGTATATTAATGCCTCCTCAGGTGACCCCTGCTAAAATTGTTGTTTTGATTTTAACCTTCAGAAGATAAAAACGCAAATGGGTGCTGAAGTACTTGTATCTGTTCCAAGGGTACTCGAGAAGATCTGTCAAATGTATGTGCGTTTTTCTGTTTTACAACTTATTATTACTCCTTTCTCGTATCTCTGACACATATTAATATCCTTCAATTGGTATCCTTATTGTGTCTCTTTTGGTGTGTGCTAGATCTTCATGCCTTTGGTCAATTACAGACAGTTTATTTTCTATTTTATGGCCTCCAATAGTGCACCAACTATCACTTTTCCTTGGCAGAGAATCTGACATAGCAAAAGAGCGAATTCAGAAGCTCTCAAGGCTGCTGCTAACATTGTATATACCACCAACGGAATTGATGATATCTCACTGAATGTGTTTTTTCATTATTCATGCAGAAGTTCATTGTCCTACTTTAAATTTGACTTCGGATATAGTTTGGCATCCTTCCAGTATAGACTATTTATGTATTTCCTTTAACTAGTCCATGCTATTATTGATATATTTTATTTATCTGCTGCTAGTTTTCGTCGGTGGCACATACAAAATCTGCCGAATAATACTGACATAAATGACTCTAACTAGAACTTATAGTAATTCCTCCCTCATTACTTTTACAACTTCAACTTGCTAAAAGCTAGGACTACCATCACGCTTGTGACTAGATTTAGATTCACTTTTTTTTTGCATCACGTGGTATATGCTTGCTTGCAGTTTTGGAATCTTACCATGGGAACCAATGCGAGTTTGAAGTGACATGGGTCCATGTTAGTAGTAGTTTCTAAGTTTTCATTTTATGTTTTTCATGTTTTTTAACTGCACATGTATCTGCGCCTTAAAAGAATTTAGAGTTTAAATGTCTGGCCCTGCAAACCTCAGTTTCTGGTGTGAACTTCTACTTATGCATGTTGGAAAAATTGTAGCTTTCTGATAATTTTATTGACCATTCCATCGATTAGTTAATTAAGAACTTTGATATGCTGTCGGCTGGATGATCTAGCTTGATAATTAAATGATTGTGATCATCTATTTTATGGATTGCTCAGATCCCATCTTGGTTATTTCTTATATAGATTTTCTTTTTCATTTCCATCTGTGTGGTAGCCACAATGACGTGTGGTCTGATGAGCTGATTTAAATGCAGTGGATCGCAAACATGTCTTATGCTGAACTAGTTTTGGCATGCCACCAAGGTTAGTATAGCTGCAATTTTTTATGCAAGTTAACTCATTGCACGCCATCACACTGTCTTGTCTTTTGCCACTTCGATACTGAAAATAGAGTTTTTTATGTGCAGGTTCCATACATCAGAAGACTTGCTCAGTCGGATATCAGAATTTGTTGGCAAATTAGTAGAACCGATGTATATAGGTCTAGGTAGACTATCAAATTGTGCTGCAAAATTGTAAACTTTCTCCTTTTCAGATAATTTTCATGTATGGATGGTGATTTCAATAATAAATATTTAATTTTTGTCACTAAATTCATTCATATTCTATGTTTTGTGTGATGTGATTTGGCACGTACGGACTACCGTCTTTCTATAAGAAAAAATCTACCATAGCGATCAAACCAACCTGGCTGAAATATAATATTATTTAAATAAAATTTTCAATTCGTATAGGATATGCCTACCAACGCATACACTTGTTGCTCTAAATCTGTAGCGATTTTGCAACGATTATCTCATGGGTTACCAACGCATCTATATTCGTTGCATTGTAGTCTTGCAACACCCAAAAACGCACCGCATTTTTATCCGTTGGTAGAGTCGCTAGCAACGCTCATATGGACATTTAGATACGCATGTCTGCGTTGCTGTAGGGGGGTGTCTCTTGTAGTGACCTCTCTATGTGCTGAAATTTTTGAAGCTACACTTGTTCTATCTTCCTATGCTTGTTATTTTTTTCTTCATGAACTTGTTTATTTACAAAACTCCTATGCATAGGAAGCATATTAGACTTAAATTTGTTTTGAATTTGCCTCTTGATGCTCTATTTTTCTCAACTACTATTTCTTGCGAGTGCATCATTAAAACTGCTGAGCCCATCTTAATGGCTATAAAGAAAGAACTTCTTGGGAGATAACCCATGTGTTTATTTTACTACAGTAATTTGTTTTTTATTTTGAGTCTTGAAGTTGTTACTACTGTAGCAACCTCTCCTTATCTTAGTTTTATTGCATTGTTGTGCCAAGTAAAGTCTTTGATAGTAAGGTTCATACTAGATTTGGATTACTGCGCAGAAACAGATTTCTTGCTGTCACGAATCTGGGCCTAATTCTCTGTAGGTAACTCAGAAAATTATGCCAATTTACGTGAGTGATCCTCAGATATGTACGCAACTTTCGTTCAATTTGAGAATTTTCATTTGAGCAAGTCTGGTGCCTCAATAAAATTCGTCTTTACGGACTGTTCTGTTTTGACAGATTCTGCCTTTTATTTCGCATTGATTATTTTGCTGTGTTGGGTGGATTTCTTTGTTCCATTACCTTCCAGTAGCTTTGGGAAATGTCCAGAAGTGTTAAGAATGATTGTGTCACCTCTGAACATGTGAGTTTTTGATTATGCTACCCTCTAATGAGTTTGCTTTGAGTTTGGTGTGGAGGAAGTTTTCAAGGGTCAAGAGAGGAGGATGATATACTACGATCAAGAAGAGTGAAAAGTCTAAGCTTGGGGATGCCCCGGTGGTTCACCCCTGCATATTTCAAGAATACTCAAGCATCTAAGCTTGGGGATGCCCAAGGCTTCCCCTTCTTCATCGACAACTTATCAGGTTTCTTCTCTTGAAACTATATTTTTATTCGGTCACATCTTATGTACTTTACTTGGAGCGTCTGTTTGTTTTTGTTTTTGTTTTTGTTTGAATAAATGCTTGTGTAGGAGAGAGACACGCTCTGCTGGTTCATATGAACACATGTGTTCTTCGCTTTATCTTTAATGTTCATGGCGAAGGTTGAAACTGCTTCGTTAATTGTTATATGGTTGGAAACGGGAAATGCTACATGTAGTAATTGGTAGAATGTCTTGAATAATTTGATACTTGGCAATTGTTGTGCTCATGTTTAAGCTCTTGCATCATATACTTTGCACCCATTAATGAAGAAATACATAGAGCTTCCTAAAATTTGGTTTGCATAATTGATCTCTCTAAGGTCTACATAATTTCTAGTAAAGAGTTTGAACAACAAGGAAGACGGTGTAGAGTCTTATAATGTTTACAATATGTCTTTTATGTGAGTTTTGCTGCACCGGTTCATCCTTGTGTTTGTTTCAAATAACCTTGCTAGCCTAAGCCTTGTATCGAGAGGGAATACTTCTCATGCATCCAAAATCCTTGAGCCAACCACTATGCCATTTGTGTCCACCATACCTACCTACTACATGGTATTTCTCCGCCATTCCAAAGTAAATTGCTTGAGTGCTACCTTTAAATAATTCAAAATTTATCACCTCTGATTTGTGTCAATGTTTTATAGCTCATGAGGAAGTATGTTGTGTTTTATCTTTCGATCTTGTCATTTACTTCGACGAGACTTTCACAATGGACTAGTGGCTTCATCCGCTTATCCAATAATTTTGCAAAAAGAGCTGGCTTGGGGTTCCCGACCCGATTAATTAACTTGCATTAATAATTCTCTTCACATGTTTTGCTCTGATTCATCAGTAAGCAACTTAATTTTGCAAATAGACACTCCTTCATGGTATGTGATTGTTGGAAGGCACCAGAGGATTCGGTTAGCCATGGCTTGTGTAAGCAAAAGGTTGGGAGGAGTGTCATCCACAAATAATGAAACTAAAGTACATGTGTAAACAAAAGAGAAGAGGGATGATCTACCTTGCTGGTAGAGATAACGTACTTCATGGGAGCCGCTCTTGAAAGTCTGGTTGATAAGGTAGTTAGAGTGCCCACTACCATTCGTTGACAACAACAAACACCTCTCAAAATTTTACTTTTATGCTCTCTATATGTTTTCAAAACCAAAGCTCTAGCACAAATATAGCAAGCAATGCTTCCCTCTGCGAAGGGCCTTTCTTTTACTTTTATGTTGAGTCAGTTCACCTATTTCTCTCCATCTCAAGAAGCAAACACTTGTGTGAACTGTGCATTGATTCCTACATACTTGCATATTGCACTTGTTATATTGCTTTGCATTGACAAACTATCATTGAGATATACATGTTACAAGTTGAAAGCAACCGCTGAAACTTAATCTTCCTTTGTGTTGCTTCAATACCTTTACTTTGATTTATTGCTTTATGAGTTAACTCTTATGCAAGACTTATTGATGTTTGTCTTGAAAGTACTATTCATGAAAAGTCTTTGCTTTATGATTCATTTGTTTACTCATGTCATTACCATTGTTTTGATCGCTGCATTCATTACATATGTTTACAATAGTATGATCAAGGTTATGATGGCATGTCACTTCAGAAATTATCTTTGTTATCGTTTAGCTGCTCGGGACGAGCAGAAACTAAGCTTGGGGATGCTGATACGTCTCCGACGTATCGATAATTTCTTATGTTCCATGCCACATTATTGATGTTATCTACATGTTTTATGCATACTTTATGTCATATTTATGCATTTTCCGGCACTAACCTATTAACGAGATGCCGAAGAGCCGCTTGTCTGTTTTCTCGCTGTTTTTGGTTTCGGAAATCCTAGTAAGGAAATATTCTCAGAATTGGACGAAATCAATGCCCGGGGTCCTATTTTTCCACGAAGCTTCCAGAAGTCCGAAGGGGAAACGAAGTGGGGCCACGAGGTGGGGACACAGTAGGGCGGCGCGGCCCAAGCCCTGGCCGCGCCGGCCTAGTGTGTGGTCCCACCAGGACCCCTCCGAGGCTGCCCTTCCGCCTACTTAAGGTCTCCGTCGCGAAAACCCTATTACGTTCGACGAAACCAGAGAAAACCTTCCGCAGCCGCCGCCATCGCGAAGCCAAGATCCGGGGGACAGGAGTCTCCGTTCCGGCACGCCGCCGGGACGGGGAAGTGCCCCCGGAAGGCTCGTCCATCGACACCACCGCCATCTCCATCAACGCTCGCTGTCTCCCATGAGGAGGGAGTAGTTCTCCATCAAGGCTCGGGGCTGTACCGGTAGCTATGTGGTTAATCTCTCTCCTATGTGCTTCAATACAATAATCTCATGAGCTGCCTTACATGATTGAGATTCATATGATGACGCGTCATTGTGCTAGTCAAGTGGGTTTTACTTATGTGATCTCCGGAGACTCCTTGTCCCAAGTGTGTAAAGGTGACAGTGTGTGCACCGTGTGGGTCTCTTAGGCTATATTTCACAGAATACTTATTCACTGTTATGAATGGCATAGTGAAGTGCTTATTTATATCTCTTTATGATTGCAATGTGTTTTGTATCACAATATATCTGTGTGCTCCTCTAGTGATGTTATTAAAGTAGTTTATTCCTCCTGCACGGTGTAATGGTGACGAAGTGTGTGCATCGTGTAGTACTTGGCGTAGGCTATGATTGTGATCTCTTGTAGATTATGAAGTTAACTATTGCTATGATGGTATTGATGTGATCTATGCCTCCTTTCGTAGTGTGAAGGTGACAGTAGTGCATGCTATGTTAGTACTTGGTTTGGTTATGTTGATCCGTTATGCACTCTAAGGTTATTTAAATATGAACATTGAATATTGTGGAGCTTGTTAACTCCGGCATTGAGGGTTCGTGTAATCCTACACAGTTAGTGGTGTTCATCATCCAACAAGAGAGTGTAGAGTCTAGCATTTATCTATTTATTCCGTTATGTGATCAATGTTGAGAGTGTCCACTAGTGAAAGTATGATCCCTAGGCCTTGTTCCTAAATACTGCTATCGCTGCTTGTTTACTGTTCTACTGCATCTGTACTTCCTGCAATATTACCACCATCAACCACACGCCAGCAAGCACTTTTCTGGCGCCGTTGCTACTGCTTATATTTATTCATACCACCTGTATTTCACTATCTCTTCGCCGAACTAGTGCACCTATTAGGTGTGTTGGGGACACAAGAGACTTCTTGCTTTGTGGTTGCAGGTTTGCTTGAGAGGGATATCTTTGACCTCTTCCTCCCTGAGTTCGATAAACCTTGGGTGATCCACTTAAGGGAAACTTGCTGCTGTTCTACAAACCTCTGCTCTTGGAGGCCCAACACTGTCTACAAGAATAGAAGCACATGTAGACATCAGTATGCTGGCGACAATGATGTGGATCGCCTGTCGGTGGATTTACCGGTCAAGGACTTAGAAAAACGTGTCCGAAAAATTTCCTCCCTCAGCAAAAAAGATCCTGTCCCGTCTTCTTGTCGAGTAAAACCATACAGCGCCGCCAATACGCTTCCCAAGGTAACTTTTGTCGACTTTCTATTTTTTGTTTGACATCCTTTGCATAACTCCTTTATTGACATCCCTCTTTGCTTTGTACAGAACCATCCAGATATTGTCTCTCTTCCTCCCCTTCCTGGAGGTGGGGAAGTCGAAAAACGAGCCGTTGTCGCTGATGACAACCAAGATGCTCCTGGCCCTGATAGTGAACCCGCAGTTTCTCGAAAATCTGCGGGATCTTCTGAAAAGGAAGCTGAATCCGAGGGTACCACCTCGGCACACTCTCCTTCTCCTGCTGTTTCTCCAAAGAACAAAAGGAAAAGGACTGATGTCAAAGATTCCGGCACTTCCAGAGCCGAAGAAGCTGCTCCTTCACGTCGGAAGGCAGCTTTCGATCCATACCTGGAAGCCTCGTCAGTTCGTAAGTCACCTTTTGTTTCTTACTATTTTGCTACTTGAAGATTTTTGTCTATCTTGCTTCTTACATTGTCACCATTTAATCGTAGTGGTGACGAGGAAGAAATGCCAGCTATTGATGCGACTGCTCGAACGAGTACGTCGCATACTCTAGTTGTTTCTGAGGTGCAAATTGAAGGAGAAGAATCTTCGCCTCCTCAACAAAACACCGACGCACCTACTCCTCCTGCGAGCCCTCTTGTCCCTTCACCAAAAAGGGCAAGGGTTGAAACAATCACGGAGCCTACCTTGCAATTGGGTAGCTCCTCGACTCCTCTTTTGGATGATGTAAGTCCTTAAATGCTTTCTGATGTTGTCGATGTTTTCTCTGTTTGCTTCTTTTGATTTTGTGCTATCGCACTTTTTCCCCTACCGACGCTTTCTTTCTCTATTTTTCTTTTAACAGCCTTTGATTAAGGAATTCATCCGCTTTGGTGCCCAATTCGTTGGGTACCGCGACTATGCTAGCAAAGCTGAAGGTAATGTCTTTCTGCTTCTCTTTACCCTTGCCTTCTCACTCCTTTCTTGTCGTGATTTTAACTAGATTTAACAATCTTGGCAGAAAAAGCGGCGGAGGCCAACGAGCGTGCCAACACACTTGCTAAAAAATTAGAGCAAAGTGAGGAGGCTCGTAAGAAGGCCGAATCGGATGCTAGTAAGGCTAGGGCAGAGGGCCGACAAGGCCAAAGCCGACCGCTGCTGGTGTCGAAGAACTTAAGAAGAGGCTTCACGACGCCGAGACTTCGCTGAGCGATCATATAGCCGCACAATCTGCTCGCGAAGACGCGATTATTAAACGCCTGAAGTCGCAAAACCGTCGCTTTGTCGGTGAGTGATACGTCTCCGACGTATCGATAATTTCTTATGTTCCGTGCCACATTATTGATGATATCTACATGTTTTATGCATACTTTATGTCATATTTATGCGTTTTCCGTAACTAACCTATTGACGAGATGCCGAAGGGCCAGTTGCCGTTTTCTGCTGTTTTTGGTTCCAGAAATCCTAGTAAGGAAATATTCTCGGAATCGGACGAAATCAACGCCCAGCATCCTATTTTTCCCCGAAGCTTCCAGAACACCCGAGAGCCGCCAGAGGGGAGCCCTGGGGGCCCCACACAACACCCTGGCGCGGCCAGAGGGGGGCCGCGCCCCCCTAGTGTGTGGGCCCACCAGCCCCCTCCGAGGCTGCCCTTCCGCCTACTTAAGGTCTCCGTCGCGAAAACCCTACCACGTTCGACGAAACCGGAGAAAACCTTCCGGAGCCGCCGCCATTGCGAAGCCAAGATCCGGGGGACAGGAGTCTCTCGTTCCGGCACGCCGCCGGGACGGGGAAGTGCCCCCGGAAGGCTCCTCCATCGACACCACCGCCATCTCCATCAACGCTGTTGTCTCCCATGAGGAGGGAGTAGTTCTCCATCGAGGCTCGGGGCTGTACCGGTAGCTATGTGGTTCATCTCTCTCCTATGTGCTTCAATACAATAATCTCATGAGCTGCCTTACATGATTGAGATTCATATGATGATGCTTGTAATCTAGATGTCATTATGCTAGTCAAGTGGGTTTTACTTATGTGATCTCCGGAGACTCCTTGTCCCACGTGTGTAAAGGTGACAGTGTGTGCACCGTGTGGGTCTCTTAGGCTATATTTCACAGGATACTTATTCACTGTTATGAATGGCATAGTGAAGTGCTTATCTATATCTCTTTATGATTGCAATGTGTTTTGTATCACAATATATCTGTGTGCTACTCTAGTGATGTTATTAAAGTAGTTTATTCCTCCTGCACGGTGTAATGGTGACGAGTGTGTGCATCGTGTAGTACTTGGCGTAGGCTATGATTGTGATCTCTTGTAGATTATGAAGTTAACTATTGCTATGATGGTATTGATGTGATCTATGCCTCCTTTCGTAGTGTGAAGGTGACAGTGTGCATGCTATGTTAGTACTTGGTTTGGTTATGTTGATCCGTCATGCACTCTAAGGTTATTTAAACATGAACATTGAATATTGTGGAGCTTGTTAACTCCGGCATTGAGGGTTCGTGTAATCCTACACAGTTAGTGGTGTTCATCATCCAACAAGAGGGTGTAGAGTCTAGCATTTATCTATTTATTCTGTTATGTGATCAATGTTCCTAAATACTGCTATCTCTTCCTAAATACTGACAGCCAGCAAAACATCGACTGGACCAAAGTTGGCGACACACAGGAGATGGAGACCACGAAGTGGCGATCGCTGATCAGGGCTGCGAAGCCCAACACAAAGAAGATCCTCGCTTATCTTGGATTCAAGCTTACTCCTGCCCCTAGCTCGTCAAAGCCGGAGGTCTAGTAGAATGCCTTTTCTTTTTTCTGTTTTTCATTTTCCTGTTCCTTCTGAAGTTGTCGCCACATTAGCTTTGGCGACAACTGTCGTAGTAATTCTTTTGAAGACTCCTTCTGTAATATTTGTGTAAATGTCCCGAAGATCAATGGAGTTCTATTTTGCGTGATCATTGATACTGAAATTTTCTTTTCCAGTTGATATTTGATAACTACTCCGCAAATCCTCATCCTGCCGACACTTTTCCTGCTTCCTCCTTCTCGAAGAAAACACTTGTCGCTGATGACCTTGTCGAAGGTTCTTCAAGTAAACACTCTCCGCAAGATTTGCAAGAACTTCGCCAACAACTTCAGTCCATGAAAAAAGCAGAGTCTTGCGATGATGGAGCAATCTCGCAAAGCATCCGAAAGGGAGAAGATTGCCCTTCGACAGGTTGAAGAAGCCATAGCTGCCAAGTACGCTGCCATTTCGGAAGCTGAAAAAGCAACTACTCGAGAAAATTTTATGCTTGATTTGATGATTGAAGCCAGTGCAGATATGTCAGGTATGCTCTTGCAAACCGAGATTCCCGTTTTCTCGCTATTTCCTTTTTCGAGATTCTTATGTTGTCGCCAACTAGGCTCCTTTATCGATGCTGCTGCTGAGGATGAAAGGGTGAATACCAGGACGAACCTCCTTGTTAACCTTTCTCTCGACCACGGTTCGCTATTCTGGGCCACTCCTGAGCGAACCCGACAAATTGTTAGGTTTCAAGATCACGCCTGTCAGGTTCGCGAGTTCCTTGATTTCTGCACCAGGACATTAACCCTGGTTTACAAGACGCCATTTCCTCGGAACGAGGCACCCGACACTATTCTTGGATTGTTGGAGAAGTTTCAAGATGCTCCTCGTATCCATCACTTTGTGCGAGCTCAACTATTTGCCGGTGCCAGATTTGCTATGATGATGATCAAAATCTGCTATCCCAAGTTTGACATGAGCCAAATTGTTACCAAGTGCTTAGCCAAGATGGCGAAAAGGAAGAGGGATGTCAGCAAAATTGATGATCATGTGACCCCTTTTGCAGAAGATATGATGGATGAACTTCTTCGGATGGACTCTGAATTCTTCGAAAGGGGCAGCTATGCTGAACATAGTACCCGCACTACAAATACTGGACGGATGACCATAGATAATATACTGAGCCGGAATTGACTTTATTTTTCTTTTAGCCTGTCAATTTTCTCTAAAATGGCGTCCTGTATTGTTGCAAACATATACTATATTGTAAAGTTTAGGAAATGATCATATTTTTCTTCCTCAAGCCCCCGAGTGTTTCGGTGGTAAATCTCTTTATTGTGTATGCGAGGTTGTAAACCAAGGCATCCAAATTTTTATTAAGTATACTATATTTGCGGGTACAAGCCCCCGAGTATTTTGTTCTTTTGCTGATTGCTATTTTGTACTTTCTTTTTATTTGGCGAGGTAGTTGCTACCAAGGCGAAATATTTCTTGCCAGTTAGATTCATCTATGTTGTGTATATGTTGTAACTTTGAGGCGTAAGCCCCCGAGCATGGCGACGAAAAAGATATGTATCTCCACTATTTTTATTTATTGCAGCACCGCGAGCCCGCCTCATTAAAAACCTTTCCAGCCCCACTCGGTGCCCTGAAAAGGAAAAGAGTGCGTCTGAAAACTCGCGGGCGTTTCAGTACATTGTATTTTTACAAAGGAGGACTATATTTCGGCTCTAGGCGTAGAAACGCCTGAGCTGCGCCACGTTCCAGGGGTTTTTCTCGGGAACCCCTGTCTTCTTGTCCTTGATCATGTACGCTCCTCCTTCGATTACTTCCATGACGACGTAAGAGCCCAGCCATGGTGATTCGAGCTTTTCAGTACTTTGCTGATTGAGCCGTAAGACCAAATCGCCGACCTGGAAAGATCTTGGCCGCAACCGTCGACTGTGGTAGTTTTTCGAGTCCCGTCTGGTACTTGGTGACTCGTGAGAGTACTTCATCTCGAGCTTCGTCGAGTGCATCCACATCGTCCTCCAAAGCTCTTCTTGAAGTTTCTTCGTCATACTCTGTGATTCTTGGGGAGTCATACTCTATTTCGATCGGTAGTACTGCCTCAGCTCCGTGGACTAAAAAGAACGGAGTTTCTTGTGTCGCTGTATTTGGTGTTGTTCGAATACTCCACAAAACACATGGCAATTCTTTTGGCCAAGTTTGCCGAGCCTTTTCAAGCGGTCCTAGCAGGCGCTTTTTAATACCGTTGCAGATGATACCATTGGCTTTCTCGACTTCGCCGTTGGTTTGCGGGTGCCCAACTGACGCGAAGTGCAATTTGATGCCTACTTCTGCGCAGTATGCCTTGAACTCCTTGGACGTAAAGTTACTGCCATTGTCTGTAACGATGTTGTGAGGTACTCCAAACCGAAAAACGATGTCCTTCACGAATTTTATGGCTGACGCTGCGTCTGGTGAATTTATCGGCTTTGCTTCTATCCACTTGGTGAATTTATCGACAGCAACCAACATGTACTCGTATCCTCCTGGCGAAGCCTTGTGTAATTTGCCCAGCATATCGAGTCCCCATTGGGCAAAGGGCCAATACAATGGTATTGGCATCAGCTCTGCTGCTGGGGAGTGTGGTTTTGCGGCGAATTTTTGGCACGCGTCGCAGGTTCGTACTATCTCTTTTGCATCCTCGATTGTTATCAACCAGTAAAATCCAGCCCGAAAAACCTTGGCCGCAATAGCTCGACTGCTCGCGTGGTGACCACATATTCCCTCGTGTACGTCCTTTAAGATTATTCTTCCTTCTTCGGGTCTAACGCACCTTTGCAGCACGCCCGAAATACTTCGCTTGTATAACTCCCCTTTGACCACTGTGAAGGCTTTGGATCGTCGAATAACTCGCCTTGCTTCAATTGGATCGTCGGGTATTTCTTTCCTTAGGATATATGATATGTACGCTTGCATCCATGGGATTTCTACCATCATCACCAGCTCCTGGTCCTCTTCTTCATCTGGAACTTCTTTGAGAGGCGCCGAAGTTTTCTCCTCCTTCGTCTTCTTCTGCGCCTTCTTTGTCTTTGTGGATCTCTCAGCTATCTCTTCCCAAAACACCCCTAGCGGGATTGGTTGGCACTGCGACCCGATGGTTGCGAGAACGTCGGCTTCATCATTGCTCAGCCTACTGATGTGATTTACTTCGCATCCATCAAACAGCTTCTCAAAAAAGTCCATCAAACACCAAGTAGGGTGGTGCGCCGGGGGTATTTTTTCTTTTTTTTTCACCCAAATCTTAAACCTCAAAAAAGTCCTGTTTCTGTTTTCCAATTGACGAATCCATTTTTTCTCCAAACGGCCGTAGGCGGTTGAATTCGAATAGGAAATTTCGCGTAGATCGATTTTGATATAAAAAAGTTTTTCATCGGAGGTCGTATGCAACCAGAAATCCCGTTTTACCGAAAGATGACGCCATTTTGCATAATACATCGAAATTCAAATTTTCAAATTTTTACTAAAACTAGATCACATATTACATGGACATTTCAAAGGATTTTATTTTTTGAATTTTCTATCATTTTCTATTATTTTTTCGAAAACCGAAAAGGCGATTCCCGGGGGGGGGGGGTGTGGAGAGAAAAATCTAGGCAGCTTACCCCCGGCGCACCTCTATGGTGGTGCGCTGGTGGTAAATTGTCTACCACCGGCGCACCACCATACAGGTGCGCCGGGGGTAAGGTGCCCAGATTTTTACTGTGCAGCCAGATCTCTTCGAATTTTATCCCCGTCGCACTAATTTTTTTTGTGCGCCGGCAGTATAGGTCCATCGCCGGCGCGGCGCTTATTTGGTGCGCCGGCAACATGTTCCACCGGCGCATGCCTATGGTGGTGCGCCGGCACCACTTGCGTGCAGCTATAGCCCTTTTCCTAGTAGTGATTATCGGGTGTGCCGAAAAATAGTGGCGCAATTTTCTTGCTGTTGTAATTACTCCATATGCTAGCTTCTGGTACTGCGGGTACCGCTGTTTTGAAGGCGATAAAACTTCACTGATGAAATATACCGGCCTTTGCACTCCATGGAGTTTTCCTTCTTCCTCTCTTTCAACGACTAGTGCCGTGCTAACCACCTGAGGTGTGGCTGCGATGTATAGCAGGAGAGGTTCCTTCTCTTTTGGTGCCACTAAGATTGGTGGTGTCGAAATTGTGCGCTTTAAATCCTCGAAGGCTCGCTCTGCCTCTTCATTCCATTGGAATTTCTCTCCTTGCTTGATTAGAGCGTAAAACGGTAACGCTTTTCTCCCAATCTGGAGACGAATCTGCTTAAAGCTGCGACTCGCCCAGTTAGCTGTTGTACTTCCTTCAACTTTGTTGGCTTCCTCATTGTTACGATAGCTTGGATTTTTTCGGGATTTGCTTCAATCCCTCTTGCTGAAACAAGAAAACCAAGAAGTTCTCCTGCAGGGACGCCAAAGGAACACTTCGTTGGGTTCAATTTGAGACAGAACTTGTCGAGGTTGTCGAAGGTTTCCTTCAGATCCTCGATTAGCGTCGTCCCCTTTTTTGATGTTATGACGACATCGTCGATGTACACTTGTACGTTTTTTCCCAATTTGTGTCGCCAAACACTTCTGCATCATCCTTTGGTATGTTGCTCCCGCGTTTTTCAAACCAAAAGGCATTGTTCTATAGAAAAACACGCCATAAGGTGTGATGAACCTCATCTTCTTCTTTTAATCTGATCTGGTTATAACCAGAATATTGATGGCGTGTATTTCACACGTTCGTTGGGCAACCCCAAGAGGAAGGTATGATGCGCACAGCAGCAAGTTTTCCCTCAGAAAGAAACCAAGGTTTATCGAACCGGGAGGAGCCAAGAAGCACGTTGAAGGTTGATGGCGGCGGGATGTAGTGCGGCGCAACACCAGGGATTCCGGCGCCAACGTGGAACCTGCACAACACAACCAAAGTACTTTGCCCCAACGAAACAATGGAGGTTGTCAATCTCACCGGCTGGATGTAACAAAGGATTAACCGTATTGTGTGGAAGATGATTGTTTGCAGAGAAAACAGTAAAAACAAGTATTGCAGCAGATTTGTATTTCAGTATTAAAGAATGGACCGGGGTCCACAGTTCACTAGACGTGTCTCTCCCATAAGATAAAAGCATGTTGGGTGAACAAATTACAGTCGGGCAATTGACAAATAGAGAGGTCATAACAATGCACATACATGTCATGATAAGTATAGTGAGATTTAATTGGGCATTACGACAAAGTACATAGACCGCCATCCAACCGCATCTATGCCTAAAAAGTCCACCTTCGAGGTTATCGTCCGAACCCCTTCCGATATTAAGTTGCAAAGCAACGAGACAATTGCATTAAGTATGGTGCGTAATGTAATCAACAACTACATCCTCGGACATAGCGCCAATGTTTTATCCCTAGTGGCAACAGCACAACACAACCTTAGAACTTTCTGTCACTCGTCCCAGTGTCAATGCGGGCATGAACCCACTATCGAGCATAAATACTCCCTCTTGGAGTTAAGAGCAAAAACTTGGCCGAGCCTCTACTAGTAACGGAGAGCATGCAAGATCATAAACAACACATATGTAATAACTTGATAATTAACATAACATGGTATTCTCTATCCATCGGATCCCGACAAACACAACATAGAGTATTACAGATAGATGATCTTCATCATGTTAGGCAGCTCACAAGATCCAACAATGAAGCACAATGACGAGAAGACAACCATCTAGCTACTGCTATGGACCCATAGTCCGGGGTGAACTACTCACTCATCACTCCGGAGGCGACCATGGCGGTGTAGAGTCCTCCGGGAGATGAATCCCCTCTCCGGCAGGGTGCCGGAGGAGATCTCCGAATCCCCGAGATGGGATCGGCGGCGGCGGCGTCTCGGTAAGGTTTTCCGTATCATGGTTTTTCGCCTCGGGGTTTTCGCGACGGAGGCTTTAAGTAGGCGGAAGGGCGAGTCGGGGAGCCGACGAGGGGCCCACACCACGGGCGGCGCGGGCCCCCCTTGGCCGCGCCGCCATGTGGTCCGGCCACCTCGTGGCCCCACTTCGTATGCTCTTCGGTCTTCCGGAAGGTTCGTGGCGAAATAGGCCCCTGGGTCTTCGTTTCGTCCAATTCGAGAATATTTCGTTACTAGGATTTCGAAACCAAAAACAGCGAGAAAACGAGAACTGGCACTTCGGCATCTTGTTAATAGGTTAGTTCCGAGAAAATGCACGAATATGACATAAAGTGTGCATAAAACATGTAGGTATCATCAATAATATGGCATAGAACATAAGAAATTATCGATACGTCGGAGACGTATCAAGCTTCCCAAGCTTAGTTCTCGCTCGTCCCGAGCGGTAAAACGATAACAAAGATAATTTCTGAAGTGACATGCCATCATAACCTTGATCATACTATTTGTAAACATATGTAGTGGATGCAGCGATCAAAACAATGGTAATGATATGAGTAAACAAGTGAATCATAAAGCAAAGACTTTTCATGAATAGTACTTCAAGACAAGCATCAATAAGTCTTGCATAAGAGTTAACTCATAAAGCAATAAATCAAAGTAAAGGTATTGAAGCAACACAAAGGAAGATTAAGTTTCAGCGGTTGCTTTCAACTTGTAACATGT